>NC_056751.1:319840674-320085674 GCF_019279795.1 Protopterus annectens
CTGACATTTGGTCAGAAGGTGTGGGAATTCGAGCCAATGTAATTTTATGAGAGTGGAGCAGTGATGGGATTTATAGGGACTGCTGGTGACAAATCTAGCAATTTTGTTATAGGTTTGGTCTAGTTTTGCCAGCAGGTTATTTTCTAGATTGGAAAATAGAGGGGAGCCATAGAAGAGGGCAGGGAGGAGACAGGATTGGGCTAGCAGTAGTTTTGAGTTAGGGGTCAGGAATTTGCTGTTTCTGTATAGCATGCCCAGTTTTTGTTGTGTTTTCTTTATAGAATGAAGTATGTGGAGGTCTAGTTTGAGCTGGTCGTGATGACACCTAGGAGTTTAGTGTGCAAGTCTGGTGTTACGATGGTGCCATTTAGGGAGGATATGAGAAAGGTGGACTTGTGGTGGGCTAGAGTTTTAGGTAGGAATAGTAAGAGCTTAGTTTTAGAGGGGTTCAGGATAAGTTGATTACTGCAGAGCCACTTCTCAATACAGTGAAATGAAGACTGGGTGATATGGTGGATGTTATTGATGGGGTCAGAAATGGAGATCAGAGTTGAATCATCTGCATACTGTATGATAGAGGAGAGGTTGCTGGAAGTGTGTAGGTCACTGAAGAGGGTGAAAAGGAAGGGACCAATAACTGAACCTTGAGGAACACCAGTCTGAACTGGCAAAAAGGGTGAGAAGGAATTTTGCCATTTAACTGCTTGTAGGCGACTGGACAGGTAACTTGAAAACCAATTTAGAGTGGGGATGGAAATGTTCAGCTGAGAAAGTTTATGAAGTAGAAGGTTGTGAGAGACAGTATCGAAAGCCTTTGAGAGATCTAAGAAGAGTCAGGACACAAGTTAATTATTGTCTCTGGCCTCAGCTACAGTATGAGAGAAGGATAAGAGTGCAGTGTTAGTACTGTGTTTACATATATATATAGATATATATATATATATATATATATATATATATATATATATATATATATATATATATATATATATCTATATATATGTTTTTTTTTTCGTGTGAAAGACAGGTACTGTCTAAATCAGCATATTTATAGAGACACAAGAGGGAGTGTTTTTCTGCATTTAACTATCAATCATTTGGGATTTTCATTTTATATCACAAATTGGGACACTGGTTGCAAAACACAAGTTAAAAATGTCTATTTAAGCAATAACCCACGCCTGGGTGTGGGTAATGCTGAATTTACCCACAGTTGGTGTGGTTTGGTCACGAGGGCGAAGCCCAAGTGGCCAAACAAAGACAACCGTGGGTAAATCCAGCATTACCCACACCCAGAAGTGGGTAATTGCTATTATACAATGACATTATTTAAGAAAAAAATACTTACTTTTCCTAAATAATGGCAATGTGTAATGCCTCCGTGCTGCCCTTCCACAGCTCTCCGGTATTCTGCGGCAGTTCTGATGTACTGCGCATGCGTATGCTTACGCAGTACATCAGAGCTGTTTGTGGAAGCAACGGAGAAAGGAAGATCTCCGTTGCTTTTTAAAAGGTGTCTCGCTATGTTAAAAGAGTTTAACATAGCGAGATAGCTTTAAAACAAGCAACGGAGAAAGGAAGATCTTCACTGATATTTTTTTTAAGATATCTCGCTATGTTAAACTCATTTAACATAGCAAGATTACAGCAACGGAGCTCTTCCATTCTCTGTTGCTACCAAAAACACAAAAAAAATCAAGACTTATACTAATGGAAAAAGTCCAGGAGACCGGACCTGGAACAGATACCTTTCCTCCCAATCTGCCATAACTAGGTTGGCGTAGCTATTGGCACAAGAAGTGCCCATAGCTACGCCATCTCTCTGGATATAAGTCTGGTCATTAAATGTAAACACGTTATTTCTAAGTACTATTTCCATTAGTTCACAAATAACTTGTATCTTGCTCTGGGTATATGTACCGTCCCTTTCTAAACATCTACTAATACAAGTTATACCCTCATTATTGGGAATCACAGTAAAAAGTGATTGTACATCAAGGGTAACTAAATAATCCCTGTGACTCTCATATGTTTTTGATACCTTATCATATAACATAATCAGGAACTGTTTAGTATCTTTCAGTACATAATCATGTTTATTCACAATTGGTCTCAACAAATATTCGAGATACAATGAAATGGGTTCCGTAATCCATCCACTTCCAGCGACTATAGGTCTCATTGGGGGGGTCAATTTCATGTTTATGGATTTTTGGAATACCTTGTATGCATGGTACGGTAGGTTTTTCAACAATAAAATATTTATAAAGTTCTTCATTGATTTTGCCTTCATTATACATGATGTTCAATTTATCAATAACTCTATCTATTGTTCTATCTACTATATTTGTATTGATCCTTTCATAGAGCATACCATCATTTAACATTGTATGCATACTGTTAATATAGTGGTACATATCCATTATTACTGTTGGACCCCCTTTGTCTGCTGGTCTAATCATGATACTTTTGTCATTTTTTAAAGTTTTGAGAGCTTTCCTTTGTACAGGTCTAAGGTTTCCATACCATTTCTTCCCTTTATTAGCTTTTTCATTCTCATATAATTCTTGTTCCACTAGTTTAGAGAAAGCCTCTACTAATGGATGTAGGTTGGGCATGTATGTGCTGGGTTTTCTAAATTTATGTTGTTCCAATGCGCAATTACCAAAGTCAACCTTAATTTGTAAATTACGTACAAATAGCTTCAAATCAGTAATATTTTCTGTAATATCACTTTTGGTGGATGGGATAAATGTAAGTCCCTTTTCTAATATGTAGCATTCATCCGTGGATAATTCTCTCTTAGAAATATTCCATATTAGGGATTTTTGGTCCCTTGCCATATTTGCTTGAGAGTGGGGCCTAATTGTTTTTGGTCCGCTGGTCTTTTCTTTTGTCTCCCCCTGCTCATAGATCTTGCCCTCACCCCTCCACCCCTCCATTGATCTACAATTGGGAAAGGGGTAGTTCGATTAAAACTACTAATGGGTGTATGGTCTATAATTTCACTTACTGCTCTATTTTTACTATTAAGCTTATCTCTGTTCACACTATTACTTTCATCTACATGTTCACAGATATCTATCCTGGTGTTAGCATCTTCATAAACTGAAATATTATGTACATTGCTCACTGGGGACGCACCATATTCATTTACCCTCTCATTATGAATCATAGCTGTGGTCACAACAATATTATTTCTTTTACCAACATTACTTAAATCATTATTACTTGTTTCAGAATTACTAACAACAATGTCTTTCTGAGGGATATTAGTTTTATTCCCATATAATGTCTCATTTTGATTTTTAGTTTTATTCTCCACTTTAGGCCAAGTGAAGACGTTACCCCTCAGAAAATCTTCTGTGTCTCTTTTAATTTTATCTTGTTTTTGCTGGAGTAGCTTCTTCTCATAGATGAATACATTGTCTAATAACTTCTCCATTAATGTATCTAACACTTGACTAGGATATACTTCATAAATGTCATGCTGTTGTTTTTGAATACGTTCTCTTAACAGCACTTCCTGTGGCAGAAAGTACCTGTTAAGCAATTCCATATATTTAATACTAGTATCCAAATTTATTTGCTGCCACATACATAACAAATCTAGATACACAGTACCTGTTGTGGGCATCTTCAATACTCTCAGCCCTCTCGGGATGATTTTCCAATTGATACACACCTCGAAGTGCTGTCTCTAATTTTTTTCTTTGTCTCTTAGTTCATCCATACGTAGCTCAGAAGAGTCTTGGTTTGGTCTGTGGTCACAGGCTATATCATGTTATATGTCAAACATCTATCATCATGTGTTGAAGCTTCATGACTACCACTACTGCAGACTTTAGTGACTAGATGTCTTTACTCCAACTCATAGCCTAGTCACTCATATCCCCCAGCCTAATGTGCGTACACATATAAATATGGTCTCTCACACACACACAAGCAAACATCTCGTACAAAAGTTTTGTATCAAATTATTCTCTGACTTGGACAGTTTTGCACTGCAGGTGCCAAACATAAAGTGAGTTTATTTCATTTGTGTTTTATTTTTATTTTGCATTTGTTAACCAGATAAATACAATGGTCTGGAGACTCCTTTCAGACATGACCCAGGTCCTGAAGGCAAAAACTACAAGCAGCACATATCAAACAGTTCAAAATAAGGTAGTAATCACATATTGTGGACAGACAGTGGTACAGATATATAGAATGATATACAATGGATAGACAATAGTATACACACACACACGCACACACACACACACACACACACACACACACACACACACACACACACACACACACACAGATGTGTTTGTGTGTGTGTGTGTGTGTGTGTGTGTGTGTGTGTGTGTGTGTGTGTGTGTGTGTGTGTGTGTACTATATGTATATACATATATAGAATGTAAAAAAAAAAACATTTGGAAAAAATGTAAAGTTACAAATGTTATATCTAAGATGTAAATTTAAAAGGATTTTACAAAGGTATAATGAAAAATAAAAATTAATAAGAAATATAGGAATTCAGCATAGAGGTAGGTATGCTTAGTAGGGAATATCCTAGATAGTAAATGGTGTGCTGCGAATGTAAACGTAGAAAATAGTACAGAATGAAGCTTTAAAATTAAGTATTACCAAATGATTTACAGGTAAAATTTATGAAGTTCATAAACACAATTAATGACCCAGTAGAGAGGGAAAGTATGTCAAAGTAGTGATGTGATGGGATGGGCAGTAATGTAAGTCTGAAGTTAGGCACTCGGGGAGAAAAGTTGCAGGGTATCAGAAAGAAAAAGTACAAAAATATATAACTGCAGAAAAGCTAAGGCTGTATGGACTTAGAATAAATATTTTAGCTGTGGTTCTCAAAGCAATGACAATGGGACATTTTTCTAGTGTGACCTATGAGTGATTGTGGAAGTCTTTAAAAGAGGTAATATTGCTAATCGCTTGGTATGCTTTGTTCCAGTGTCCTAATGCTAATTTGGCAAATGCATGTTTAGCCACAGACAGTGGTTGCAATGTAGTTATGCAAATTAAGCTGTTAAAATGCCATTCTGCAAAATTACTGGTTTAATAAACTAAGGTCTTTAAGCAAATGGCTGTAATTAAGTCATTTAAGGTAGTTCCTTCCAAGTTAACTGTACATCTTTTATTGTGCAGTTTAGTCTTGAAGGATGGTTTCTCACAACAACTGTTAAATTTCTCTTTAAAAAGTAACTTTATATTCACAGTGCTATATTTTATAACATGAAACCATACAATAAAAATTATGAATGTTTGCTCTAAAATTAATGATAGCTATAGAAAGCTATAATCCTACAATTGATTTTGCAACTTACTTAAACCACTGACAGTTTTTCACATCTTTTCCTATATCCTTTTAGCATCCATGCCTGCCAACTATCAAACTTCCCAAGAGTGTCCTGAGCTCATTCCTTTCTCCCTATGAGGTATTCTGGGAAGCTGATAGGCATCACCCTCATCCAGGCAGCTGAATAAGTGTTTGTGCCCTTGCTGACATGTCCAGTAATCACATTTCTATCACGGCCCTAACTTGCACAACAGATGGCTGTCATGATCACATTTGACATGCAGGGTATCATACCCTATCCACTTGCTTGTGAGTCCCTAGTCCTGATCATTCTGGTGACATAAGATGGGCAGGCTGATGACAGCTGTTCTCTTCCTTCTCTGTCCTCCACACCTGGCTCTTTCAGTACCCAAGCCATTAGCCAAACTCTAGTCCTCATGGTCATAGTTAGGGTCTTATACCTCTAAATGACTGAACTAGGCAATTTCCAGTAGTGTTAGCCTAAATTTCCAATGTGTTTTCTGTGGAATATCCATTCATGAAGCATGAATTTGTCATTGTACTGTTCTGCCCTTAAAGCTAATATGCCACAGTAATTCAGTTAGTGACCTTTCTGCTAGAAATGTACATTTTACAGTTAAGTGGCCAGTGGTGCAGCTTTTAGCAGTCCTGCTTCACTGTACTTGGTTTTGTGGTTTGGCTCCTGGTGGAGCTGCCTGTTTTATGGAGCTTGCTTGCCCCTCCAACCTTCATTTGTATGTGTCTTCATCAGAGCAAGTACTTGAAATGACTTCTTCTTCTTCTTCTTTCGGCTTTTAGGGGTTGCCATAGCGGATCATCTGTCCGCTCATGATTGGCAGAGGAGTTTTACAGTGTTGAGTTGCCAGCCCGGCACCCAACCTTCCACAGAAAGCACACACATGCAAACACTCACACCTAGGGCCAATTTAGAGTGTCCAATCCACTTATTGTATGTCTTTGGGATGTGGGAGGAAACCGGAGCACCCGGAGAAAACCCACGCAACCACAGGGAGGACATGCAGACTCTGCACAGAAGGCACCCCAGTCGAGAATCGAACCGGAGAACCTCTTGCTGTGAGGTGGCAACGCTAACCGCTGCATCACCGTGGCCGCCCAAGTACTTGAAATAACAATACCCTAAATTGCCAGTAAGTATGTATGTGTTTGTGTGCAGAGTGTATGTGTTCATGCTTACATCTGCCACTTGCTGGGACAGGTCCCAGCTCCCCTGTGACTATGACTAGGATAAAGCAGGTAATGAAAATAAATAAAAGAATGAATGAATGGTATTTTTGCTACTTTATTTCATGAAATGGATTGGTTAGTATTATTTCAAATTTGTTTAAATCAAGCTGAAAATTTGTTTTTCTGAGATCTGATGAAGCATGTTCTACATGTGAAAGCGCTTATCCGTTGACTACACAATAAATCTAACTGAATTTTTGAGCCTGGTGGTCCTGCCTTTTGTTTTTACTACGAAATGCAGTTACAAATACAATGAAATTCAAAGACAATTTTTTAAAACCACCTGATAGAAGCCTGAGTGACAACTGATGTGCCAATACTTGAAATCAATAATTTTCAAAATTTAGATTTGTAACTTAAACTGTGGCCATTCCTTTGGACCACATCATGAATGTAACAGTTGACATTTCTCTGCATCATAAAATAGATTTTACCTTGGCTATGATAAAATCACATTGGGACAAGGCAATGTTTCAATGTTGCCTCTGAAAAGAGATATTTTCTCAAAATATACCATTTGTATTAATGATTAAAATACATAAACATGTATTTAAAAGAAAAAATGCCATTTATAATCTGCCTTCACCTTCTGAAAGTAGCAGTTTGCAATTTTAAGTTTATATAAAGTCTTATAAAGCAAATTATGAAAATAAAATTGCATCCCTAGCCAAAGATAATCATAGAGCATTCTTTAACTATATCCAAAGTCTAAAAGGAATGCCCAATTATACGCCAAACTGGTTGTAGATGGGATTACTCACACTACAGCAGAAGATATCCCCAACCCGCTAGCTGACAGATTCAGTGCAAACTAAACCCCCCCATCCCCACCTACCATATCCCAAAGCACCAGTCCTCTGCCTAGTATCGCTAAAGAACATCATGGAGGTCATATCTCCTCTCACCAAGGCCAAAATCAAGCCTCAGTGGGACCAGATACTATCCCAGATTGTTTACTAAATAATCTAAAACAAGACTCAGCAGACCCACTTGACATTATTTTTAATCATAGCTAGAGATCTAGCTATGTTCCTGCACAATGGAGAACAGCAATAGTAACCCCCTACACAATGGGGGGACTATCAACTGACCCTGAGAACTACAGAACCATAAGTCTAACCAGTCTCATCTGCAAGGCCATGGAAAGAATTGACCTGGAGCTTATTAACAAGAACACATGTGACCTCCAAACACTGGGCACTACCCAGTTTGGCTTCATTCAGGGTATATCATGCATATTAAACCTGGTAGACTTCTTTCAGAATGTCACCAAAGCCATGGACGAAGGTAAGACACAGCCTATCTCGACCTTGCCAAGGGTTTCAACACAATTCTCCATGCTGGCATCATTGAGAAACTCTTCCAGATGGGGATCAACCCTTATGTTACTAGATGGGTAGCCAATTGGCTCAGTGGCAGAACACACTCTGTCAAAATTTGTGACTTCTCCACCACCAGGAGAACTGTCACCAGTGGAGTACCACAGGGGTCTGTGCTAGGCCCCTTACTGTTTGGCATTTATTTCTCATATGTCCAGGCCAAAGTAGACAGTCTTTGGCTCACCAAGTTCACTGATGATTGCAAACTGGGAGCAATCACTGACTCTCCCAATAATGTAAAAATATTACAAGAAGGATTAACACAAACAAATGATTGGTGCCAAAGCCATGGTCTAAAACTAAATGCAAAAAATGCATTAATAATGCCTTTGGCAAAACAGAATTCCCTACAAATTATAGTACTGACAGCACTCCCCCAAGTTCCAATCCAGTGGTGCAAGGACATAGCAACCAGGTCAAGGGATGTTATAACTCCACTGTACTCAACCCTCATCAGACCACTAATAGAATATAATGCACCGTTTTGCATGTACCTCACCAGACACTTGCAGCAGTTGGAGACCTCAGAAGTTTCAGGGACTCCAAACCATGACCTACATGGACAGGCTGAAAGCCCTGTCACTTTACTCTGTATCTTATAGGCTGTTGAGAGTTGACTTGCGCCTGGCCTATAGGGCAATCTCCAACCCTGCACTAATGGAAATGCTGCACATCCACAAGTCAAATGGCACAAGAGTCACTTGCTCTAGGGATCTCAGCATAGCTTGTTACATTAACAGAAAATACTAGAGAGACAGATATGTCTCTAAGAGACTGGCACTTCTCTGGAACAGACTCCATTTTCACATAAAACAGAGCTCCTCACTGACCTTATTGAAATGCAACCTAGATAATTGGATGGGAGATTGCAGATTCTCCACTGGGGTGGCACCCATGTCCCTCATGGAGAGGTATAGCCAGTGTTGATCAAAGACCCGTTCTGTTCTTAAATTCATTCTGCAAACTACCCAAAAAGAACAAATGGGGATACTTGGGATTGACATGGCTAGGCTTGTAAAGGCTCTAGGGCCTCTAGTCTACTAACATCCTATGAACCTATATGTGTGTGTGTGTGCATGTGTGTGTGTGTGTGTGTGTGTGTGTGTGTGTGTGTGTATATATATATATATATATATATATATATATAGAGAGAGAGAGAGCGAGCGAGAGAGAGATGTGTGTAACTGAAAACTTGAGGCACAGATATTCGTTATTCAAATAACGCAGCTGTAATTGTTCAGATGAAGGCCGTATGTTTAACAAACAGAAATTGCATTTTTGAATTATTTTTGTAAAATCATATAGAATCAAAATATATATATTTTACTATTTTATTTCATGATGTAATAGTCAAAAAATATATTCTGAAAATCTATGACGACTATATTATACAATGGTAATATCTGGTGAATGTTAAACACTGTTATGTATTTATTTATTTGTTTCTTTTTAACTAGGTGAGCCTACTAATGAAAAGTATCTATTTTTCTGGGGCAACACTGGAATAATGTCTTGTTTAGTGACTTGCTTGGAGTTGCATAGTATATAAATGGAGAGTGAAAGAACCAAACCCAGAACTGCATGCTGAAGCTTGTTGGGAACTCGCTGCCTTAATTACCTGTGCTAAATTCCCAGATATAAGCATAACCTTCTAACTGTGTTAGTTTTCAGTATTTTTACATGAACCTTACAAGACACCTCCTTACTTGGTTCACTTCAGAAATATGGTATTAAGTCTTCTTTGAATTATATCTTGTATAATATACATTTGTGTTATTTTATGCACATTGGGCAATTACTCCTTATTTAGTGATGTGTATTTTATATTGTTGACATTTTTTTCTTTTTTTTTGTATTACTCCTGGGCCAAGCTCTAAATTGATCCTCTGGGATCAATGCTCTGTACTTGTCAACAAATCTAAATGGATAGATATATATATACAAAAATACATACATACATAAATAACAACTTGTGTTATACTTGCATGGTTGTACATTTTAGGTCTGTGCTTGTCACTTTCAAGCCTAAAATAAGAGTGTCATAAGGTTCTGCTTGCTGCCATCACATCTGATTTACTCTACAGTTCTTGCTGTCTACCTCAGCTTATTTAATTACATTCAATCCCCTTATACAGCCAAACACTGGTCATTGATTAATGTGTTTTGATTCTAAAAAGACAGCACTTTATGAGGATAACGTGACACGGTATATTATCTTGGCTATGATGAGTTGTGAGCTCAACTTATCACCTAATCCAACCTTAAGTTACTGTTTGCAGTATCCATCAATAATGTAGAATATGCTCCTAATTAGATAACGTATTTCCTAAATTACCTAAAAATTTAAGTAAGTGTGGTGTTCATACCCTTCTCAGAGTATAGGCAATTTAATTTCTAGAGTGTTATCACAATGTGAGACAGTGGCCTTAAATATAATTGCAATTCTTTACTTAGTTTTCTCTTTAGATTTTCATTGCAATTGAATTCTAAACTGTATAGTGATTCCAAAAAATTGACTCTCTTAAAAGAAAATCCCTGAGTAAAATACTGAAAAGGGGAGGGATTTTTCTCCTGCATTACTTCTGAACACACGTCCATTTACATAATTAGTTTTCATATCACATGTAATAATAGTTTATACTTTACCCTCAATTCTATATGTTTACTGAATTCTTGTATACTTACGTTAAGTGGTAATTTATTTATTTATTTAGTTTGTTTACTGGGATAGTACTCTGATCACAACGGACCATTTGTAGGTACAGCTCCGGTAAAGAAATTCACAAATAAATAAATACATACATAAATAAAACAGAACAAATTTATAAGCATGAGTCAGTCACAGAAGACAGAAAATCCCTTTGGCAAGTGAAACCATGTAAATGATACTAAGAGAGTAGGAAAAACAAATATGAATTAATTTTACTGGTAAATATGAGAGGGAAGGAGCAGGTGAGAACAGAGGGTCGAAGTAGAAGTAAAACAATTTATTGCAGCACACATAGCTGCACTGTAATGAAACTGATCACGGTTACTACATGTTACAGACAGGAAATACATAACCAAATGAATGAAGGAATGAAGACAATTTTTGCTTTATTTTTCTTCTACCAAGAATCTAATATTCTAACTACATGCTAATGACCACCAGGGGCCTTTATAAGGCTAGCTGCAGAACCCAAACCAATTGCATCCCCAAGTATCATGGGCTTCTATTTGGAGGGGTGTATTAGTTATGAAGTTGCTAAAGGTTTAGTGCGGGGATGTATAGGTTAGTAAGGGAATATTTACTGTTGACCTCTGTCTAGCAGAGACATAGGGACCAGACTGGAGGTAAATTTTTGATTTCCCATCTAATGGCCAAGGTTACATTTGAATAGGGTTAGGGATGGACTCTACTTCACATGGATGGATGGAGAGCTTACTCCAGAGCATGAGGATCCTGTCAGACACATAGCTGTCTTGCCAGCATGTTTTATTTATGTCTTAAGCAAAGTTATGTTGCTTATCAAGTAAACTTAAAGCTGATGTCTTTCAAAAGCTTGCATGTAACATGGTTTTGCAGTAATTTATGTAGATATGAACAGGAAAAGCTAGACATCTAGAGGCATCACTAAGCTAACCCTAGAAAATGCATAAATGCATTACTAGGGCTTAATGAGCTAAACGGTGCAATATCGTTCTCCTCCTCATTTAAATTACTCATTGAAGTTCAACAGAGATTGCTGCTTGACAATGTATGTGCACAATATCCATACGCAAGGACACTGCAGCTAACAAATTATAAAATACTACATGATATGCAGACGACATGGTCATCATCATCAGGTCCAGCACTTCTCTTGATATTAGTCAATCACTACAATGACCTTCTCACACTCTCCTGCTGGCTTGTGGTTAAGCAGATAACCATGAATGACAGCAAACCTAAGGCCATGCTATCTTGCACATTAGCCAGGACCTCACTTGTTGAACCCAGGTGTAATATTTTGCCCTAATCCACTACTATTGTAAAGACAGTATAGTCTTATAAGAATTTGAATACATTTATGAATATCTCTCTCATTTAATAATCATATTGGCCATGTTTATAAATGAAACTTGTACCATGTATAAATGATGCTACTGGGACAATTGTGCTATAAAATTCCATATTAGAGATTTATACACTTGGAAAGGGTGGTGTCATACCAACAGCAGAGTATGACCTCCATGTTTTACAGAGAACAATACTATGAATGATAATCTACTAATTTTCTTAAACAAATTACGATGTTATAGGGTTCATATTCCTAAAAGTAAGACTCTGGGTCAGATTTTGGATTCCTTGTCTTTTTGTAAAAGTACTTAAATTCTTCAACTTATGTCTATAAAATGATAAATCTTAACTGCTGTCCATCACCAAAATCAGTACTATTCACTCAACTTCCTTCAAAATTTTTTGCTCAAACTATTTAAAGTACTATGCCCTTAAGATCCCAAGTCATAATTTATGTCCATCCCAAAGAACCTTTATCTACATTGAGCCTCACTATATGGAACAATAAACTACACTGGATCCAAGCCTTTGAACTTTTCCTACTTTTAAAAAGGCCTTAATGACCCACCTCACGCAGTTTCTTACTTGTGATGATGAGTGTGGAGATGCAAATAAAATCCATTTCCACTTATGCTTTCATCTGATTATTCCTGTTAGTCTACTTGTCAAATATACACAAAAGATTAAAATGCTAATGCAGGATACAGAAAAAGCATGGAAAGAATGGCAAAAATATAAAACATAATAACATCTTGAAACCTTCAGAATGCTTCAGAATTTACTAAAAGGCAAATTAAAGAAGACAAAAAACTATACTATTAATACACCCCTAGAAAATTCTGGACAGTCATTAAAGAAATCTTGCATCACAGCCATAAATTCAACCCTAACCTCTCTCCCAATAACTCATCACTTCAAACCGCAATACAATTTAACTCTTATTTCATAGATAGTATAGCATCTATAAAGAAAGATTCCCCAACATCTAATCCTAACTCTGCCCAGCAGCCACGCATCACCACATGCACTTTCACTTTCAAACCTGTCCCAAATCTTGTATAAAACTACTCCTAAACAAACTCAAATCATGTTCTACTTCAGCTGATGACCTTCCAAGTGAATACCTTGAAATAGCAGTCAATATCATTGTCTACTCTGTCTTAATCATTATAAATGGGTCAGTGAAGGAATTCCATGTTCCATCTCTCTGGAAAAAGTCATACATTATCCTTCTGCATAAAGGAGGAAATTCAACAGGCATTACTAACTTTAGACCTGTAGCAATCTTACCAACCTCTCCAAAATACATGAAAAATATATTCAAAAATGATTGCTAAACTATCTCCTGCAGGAAGAACTGCTGTCACCCACACAACATTGCTTCCATCCTTCACATACTACTAACACTGCACTTCTTACCTATATAAATACTGTCAATAAAGCTACAGATAACAGCAAACTAGTCTCCTTATTTCTAGACTTGTCTAAAGCTTTCAACACAGTCTGTCACAGCAAACTTCTACTTTGAATGTCTTCATTAGGTCTCTCTCAACCCACCCTTCTATGGTTCAAAAGCTACCTACCCAATAAGCATCAGTCAGTAAAATGTCACTCCACCCTCTCTCCATATCTCCTAGTCAGCACTGGTGTACCACAATACTCTATCCTTGGTCTACTCCTCTTTAACATTCTCACCAGCACCCTCCACACATCCACACAACAGGCAGCCCCAATACAGTATGCAGATGACTCCACACTCATTTGCACAACTGACAATGTGGCACACCTCCAAAAATACTCAGGAAGCTGTAACAGCAACTGAAACATGGCTTTGTAACTCACAACTCATGCTCAACACTAAAAAAACTACTACTTTTTCCCCAACTCCTTCTCCCATGAAAAAACAAAATTTGAAGTCCTCTTTCTTGATAACACAACCACTGAAGTCATTTCTCATAGTAAATTATTAGGGATGATATTGGATGACAATCTTAAATTTGACCTGCATATACAACATTGCATAAGAAAAACTCATCAAAAACTAGGGATGCTTTAGAGAGCTAAAACCTTTCTTATAAAGCTACACTTGCCGCTACTTATCTCCTCTCCACACATCTTTATGGTGTTCCAATTTTACTAACCTTCAGTCATCACAAAAATCAAAACTTGAGCAATGCTATAACAAAGTTGCTAAATTTGCAACAAATACCCCATTCAGAACCCACCACTGTATAGTACTAAAAAGTCTAAATTGTTTAGAACTACCCCATTAGCTAACATATACACAGGTTCTTACCACCTATAAAATTATCCAGAATTCATCTGCTTGTCTAACACTAAATAACATTCTACACAACTATGTTCCTAGTTGTTCATTTATGATCCAATGACCAAAAACTCCTGTCTGTCCACAAACCTATCATATCTGCTGGGTATTGTCTGTACTCGTACCAGGTTGGTAAAGCCTGGAACTCCTTATTGCTATCCATCAGGTCAATACCCTCTTTCCCATCCTTCAAAAACATTTTGAAAGAGTTCCTAGATAAAAGCTGGCCCTGTTCTTGCTGAACATCAGGATAAACTATATCTTTAAATCATCACCATCAAACCTCTTTTTCCCATTTTCTACATGAGATCAGGGTGCCATCTCTCTCTCTCTCTCTCTCTCTCTCTCTTTCACTCTCTCTCTCTATTCAATACCACACTCCTGCCTTCTTCAACACACATGCCTGACTACCACAGATCTTCTATCACGCAATCCATCAACCTCTTTACTGGATGCCCTCATTTTCTCTTACCTTTTTTATGTCTGTCCCAAATATTCATCAACAGATCATCTTCTGCTTTTCTGCACGTGCCCAAATCACCATAATCAGTTCTCTTTGATCTTTTCTGCAATTTGAGCTACTTTGGCTTCTGCTCTTATGTCCTCATTTGTTCATCGGCTCCACAGTGTACATCCTACCATCTTTCTCAGGCACTTCATTTCCATCACCTCTAGCTTTCTCATCTGCTCTGCCTTTACTGCCCAGGTTTCTGTACCATACTGTAGTACTGGTCACACCACTGTTTTGTACACCTCACTTTTCAGCTTCTTTGCCATTCTTTTATCATACACTACACCTGACACTCTATTCCAGTTAGCTGCAGCCCGTCTGATTCTAGCTTTGACTTCTTCATCCAGACTTCCCTTCTCATCAACCACCCCTCCCATATATTTAAAGCTATTAACTTGTTCCATTATCTGTACTTCTATCTCAACTCTCAGCTTCTTCTGAGTTCCACAATTTGCCATTACCACTGTCTTATCTGTACTTAGTTTCATCATATGTGCATTCAGTTTTGCATTCCATTTCCCTATCCTTTGCTGAAGTTCTTGCTCAGAGTCTGCCTGTAATGCCACATTATCTGCATAGAGAAACTTTATTGATCTGTTCCCTCTAACCTATTTGCTAATGTATCATTCACCAGTGTGAACAACAGTGGGCTCAGAGCTGAACCCTGGATCACACCCACTCCCACTGGGAACCTCTCTGTGAGACCAAACACTGTCCGTACTTGAGTCATTGGGTCCTTGTACATAGCCTACACTAATTCTACCAATGTTTCTGGGGCTTTGAACCACCACAATACTGCCCATATCAGCTTTCTTGGGACCTTGTCATATGCTTTCTCCAAGCCTAGGAATGCCCAGTTGGACTCTTTCCTCATCTTTAGCTTCTTCTTGAATATCTGTCTCACTATAAGTATCATATCAGTTGTGCTACATCCTGACCTTAATCTGAACTGTTAATCTCCCATCTTAATTTCTACTACTCTGTTTATCTGCTTACCAATCACTCTCTCCAGAACTTTCATGCAATGTGATAGGAGTTTGATACCTTTGTACTGTCCACAGTTGTGGATGACCCCTTTGTTCTTGTACACTGGCATGAGTATAATTATTCTACAGTCATCTGGGATACACCTCTCTCTCTATCTCTCCACACTGCTATGAGTACCATCAGGAGACATTTCTCCCCTATCTCACCCAGCATCTTTATCATATCTGCTGTGACCTCATCTGAGCCTGCTGCTTTCCCTGACTTTATTTTTCTTAGTGCTATTCTTACTTATTCTAGGGTGGGCTGCTCTTCTTCTCTCACTGTAGGCTCTGTCGGGCCTACTTCATTCCCTCGAAACACGAAAAACCTGAATCCGAATCGCGCGACATGTAAAGATCGAACCGCAGATACATAGAACGTACTAAAGCATGAAAATGTAAACCTCGAACCGTCATAGTCAGCCAAACCACCACCAGCAAAACACTAACTACCCAAACACAATAAAAAAAACACATACATACACTAACCAAATCCCTACTTCTAACTCTAAATTAAAGCACCAAAATCCTACTGCTAACCCTACAGTAACCCCACATACACAACTGTCTATGCACTATCCTTAACCCCTCCCTAACCCTAAGGTCTGTAACTACCACACACTTCCCCTACGGAGCTATACCCAAACAAACTAAATATTCCACACACATACACTTAACAAAACCTTACACTAAACCTTACATATATTACCTACACAAAACCTTACATACACTACCTACCTGTGCACTTACCTTAACCCCTCCCTAACCCTAAGATCTGTAACTATCGCACACTTACCTTACGGAGCTATACCACAGATGGGCCAACTATGCAATTTCGATATTTCCCCTTTCGCGGTTTCATTCGTTTGACTTATTCGCGGTTCGCTCTTTCCATGTCGCGTGATTTGGATTCAGGTTTTACTGCTTTCGTGAGCTTAAAGTAGACCCGGCTATATCTGGGGCAGTACAGCTTCTGCTGAATATTCTTTTGAATATTCTTCACTTAGAAGCTGTTGGAAGTACTCCTTCCATCTGCCTTTGATGTCCTGTGGATTGGTGAGCAGGTTGTTGCTGGAATCCTTTATGAAGGGCGTCTGACTATCTTCTTTATCATTTTGTCTTTGCCTTGCAACCTGATATAGTTTCTTTGTGCCCCTTACTGAGTCACTTTCCAGAAGTTGGTAAAATGCCTATAATGCCCTGTTTTTTTACTACCGCAACTGTTTTCCTAGCTTTTTTCTTATCTAACCAGTATTCCTTCCTAGCCTAGTCCATCCTTTCTATCTTCCACTTTTTTTTGCACTCCTTCTTTCTTTTGATGACTTCTCGAAATTCTGCATTCCACCACCAGCTTTCCTAATTTCCGTGCCTGGCACAGTCACATATCTGTTCTGTAGTCCTCACATATGCTGTTTTGATGTGCTGCCATTCTTCTTCAACTCCACCTATTTCCTCCTCTTCTTGGGGTGCTAGTGCCCTGAGTATTCATTTTTCTGCAGTCAACTTTCAGGCCTTCAGCCTGGTCTCTGTTGACCTTGGAGCCTTCTCTGACCACTGCATGCAGCTGATTGTGGCAACCAGTGGTTTATGTTGTGGGCTAACTGTTTCACTGGGGATGACTTTGCAATCACTAATTCTACCACAGTGCCCTTTCCATACTGGGAGGAAGTCTACCTGAGTTATATGTTGGCCACTCTTGTATGTGATCTTGTGACTGTCGCTCTTTCAAAACCATGTCTTTGCTACTATCAAGCTGTTTGGCAGGCAAAGTCTAGAATGGCCTCTCCTTCTTTATGCCTGTTTCCCACACATGTGGACCCTCATATCCTGTTCTATCTGTCCCAATATGTGCATTCCAGTCACCCATTATCAACACCAATTCATGTTGTCCTGTTTTATCTAGTAGGTCCTGCAACGGCTGTATGAATGCATGCTTTTCCTCACTATCACAACCCTGGTGTGGGGCATAGGGTCAGATTATGAATACTAGCCTATCATTACACTGGAGTCTGACTGCAATGACTCTGTCACTAATTCTGAAGACATCCCTTACTGCTTTCTGAAGCTTCTCTCTCTCACCACAATTCCCACACCATTTCTAGCCTGTCCTCCTCCTGAGTAGTAGACTCTGGATCACAAGCTAAGTGACTTTGCTGCACTGCCCTTTTCATGGATATATAGGATGTCCAGCCTCCTCCGTACCATAGTGTCATCCACTTCCAAGCTGCATCTTGTGAGTAAATCTGCACTGAGTGTAGCAATTCTTAGTTCATGCTTCATTGGTTTTATGTCCTGCTTTCACTCAACAGAGCGATCCTGGTAACCCAGGCTGGGCAACTAGACACTGGCTAGCCAGTAGCTTATTGACCCAGGGGTGCTGGGCTTTATGTCAGGCACACACTGGCCAATAGGATCACATATACCCCACTGATCCTTAGTGTGGGAGACAAAGACCTTCACCATTATGCGAACCAGTCTCTGATATAGATACAATAAACTATATCCCCTAAATGTGGACAAATACTTATTCTTATCTTACATCTCCTTACTCTCCCTTCTTCACTCACTTCCTTACTTCTATCAATTTCTCCCCCCTGGTTTTCTGTCTAAATATACCATAAGCCTGCTTTTTTTCACTTTGTTTTACAGTCCTTGTTTATTTTATACTAACTTACTTTTAATTTCTCTAGAACTGTGATAAAACTTCTCTAACTTCTAAATCATTGTCATATAACTTGTATCTACTCTTAACCAATGTTTTCATATTATGTCTAATTTGGTATAATTATTTAAACTTTGTGGGGTTTTGTATTATATTTAATGACTGCATACTTATGATTCTTAAAAAAATGTTTTGTAATATTTTGGAGCTTTTCTCTCCAGGCCTTCGGTGAAAATGTGCCCCTGCCCAAATTTCGTAGTAAACAAATGTCAATAAACAGATAAACAATACTACCATCCAATAATAAAATGCATTATAACAGTGTGCAGCCAACCTCCGTTCTCTTTGCTCTTTATCTTTATATATATATATATATATATATATATATATATATATATATATATATATATAACTTTTTTAATTCCTAAACTGTTTCTACTCGTTTATATTTGCTGCACTTTCTAATTGTCTGTTTACATCTCATCAGTGCATATCATGTAGTTACTCTGTTTTTATAATGGAATTGGTATGTGTGTGTGTATGTATGTATATGTATATATATATATATATATATATATATATATATATATATATATATATATATATATATATATATATATATATATATATATATATATATATATATATATATATATATATATATATATAAATGTGTGTGTGTGTGTTTTACTATTCAATCATTTTTTAGGGTGAATTTTTAATCAACTTTCTTCAGATTTTAATGCAATCTATACTTTATTAGTCTTAAAGGGTGAAAGATTAGTCATGGTTTGTATATATATATATATATATATATATATATATATATATATATATATATATATATATATATATATATATATATATATATATATATATGAAATGCACTTCCCACCAATCTGGTGTTAACTGCTAAAATGCATTGCACAATTTATTTTTTGTGCTATCTCTCTGGATGTTTCACAGTGTTGTTACTATTATTATCTTTCCTAAGTTGGAATTGCATTTTTGCATGGTTTTTAATTAGTACTATTACATTACAACCAAGTTTGTCTTGTGTTAGCAGTTGACCAAACAGAGCCCTTGTGGTCAAGTGCACCCACCTGTTCAAAACAAAAGAAAAGAAAAAAAAAACAAATGTTCATTACATCCTATGGCCCTCGTGTTTCATGACAGACATAACTCTTGTAGTACATCAGTTTATTTTGTGATCAGTTTTGGAGTCACATATTGTCATCACTGAATAGCACAATCATTACTATTGCTACTTCACCACTCTTGCCTTTTCAGTTCAGATCTTGTACAGTTGCTTATGTTGCAAAATATGTATGTCCTTCCTAGGTCCTCATGGGTTTTCACCAGGTGCTCCAGTTTCCTGTCTCATCCCATAGACATGTCATTGAAATGGTAGGTCTCTAAATTGCCTGTAGGTGTGAGTGCATGTTCACACATCTATGTGTCTGTTTTACATGTCTGTGTGTGTCTGCATTTTGTGGCAGACTGGTCTCTCTTCTAGGATTAATTCTCTAATCATATGCCCAATGAATGCTAGGATAGACACCTGCTCCAATGTATATACCAGAAAAGGAATGGAGAAATGTGTCACCATGAACAAATGTTACACTGTTGGAAGTAAGTCCACCAGATGTTGTCTACAATCCACAACATGGCTTTGTTGTACCAGTTGAGAGACATGTCAGAAGTGGTGCAACCTGATGTTCATTCTCTATCTCATCTCTACCTGCATAATGTGGACCTGGGGCAAAATGTATTAGTCTAACAGCTGTCCTGTCATCAACTGACTGTGAATCAAGACCTGTACCCGGGCATTATATCCAGCTTACCATGTCTTACAAAGGTGTCAGGGTTGCTACCACTCTACTGGAATGTGCCTTGGGTACTAATGAAGATGCTTCCACACATTTAGTATGGCAAAAAATGTATGCAGCTAGGCAATTAGCAATACAGTATACATTTGGAACCTATCTGTCCTAATTTGTTTAAGAAAATGACACAAAGAGCTACTTGTCTTTGTGGATAATTTTAGTGCACATGCAGGAAAACAGCTAAATTTATGGATAGGATTAGGCTGGTCTTAATGTCTACTTTACGCATGAAAGAAGGGTTAGTTCTGAGACAGCTATTCCTGTAATACATCAGATAAGATGGATAAACTGTGATAACACAAAGCTCATAAATTCTCCAAGTAGAGGTTACCACTATAAGAAAAAGTATCTTGTAGGACAGTTATTTTAAATCTGCAGAAGTGGCAGACTCAGATAATTTAAGTTTCTCCAGCAAGAAATAAAATTCTTATTATGGTGCAGGATCCAATATTCAGGTATGATGAGAAAGGTACCCTTGAGAAAGTCTTTGCACACTTTAAGAGATGCCACAGAGGAAGAATCTCATCAGTGGATTGTATCTAACTGGAAGCCTGAAAGTTAGAAGGTGGGATGGTAGCAAATGAGACTTTGCTAGATTCATTGCTTTTCCTAGGGAATGGAATATTCTGAAGAGAGACTGCCTGGATGTGGTCAGAGGTTGAACCAATGGAAGAACCAAGAGCCAGTCATCTAAGTAAAAAAGATCTTGAGTCGCTATAGCTTCTGGTGACTTGCAACCTGGAACATGCATTGGTAAACATGCTGGAGGCTGGTATGAAACTGAATGGCAGCATACAGAACTGGTTATGACTGGCTCCTACCCAAATGTATAACTACCACAAAACTCCATGCTGATCTTTATCTGTAAGTAAGAATCTTGGTACCCTTAGCAGTACAACAAGTTTCCTTCTGATAAGAATAGAAAGATGGATTGCACCATGAACCTTCAAATAATGTGTTTAGGAATAAAAGGTTTAGGTTACTGTGGTCTAGAACTGGCTTGAGGTCCTTTGTCTTTCTAAATACCAAAAAAAAAAATGGAAGGGTATCCTAACCCCTGCTGGTCTACTGTGATCTGCTAGGGTCTTATGGATGATCCTTTTTAGTAGGACATTAGAAACCTCCTGTCTTGCATGTTGTGGGATATCAGGGAAGGGCAATGGTGATGGAATGATGGGGGTTATAAAGGCGACTGAATTTCCCAAGCAACCTGTCCTTGATGATATTACACCAAGCTAAGAAATGAAAGGACAGACAGTCCCTGACTGCTTCCAGAGTGGAACAGTCAGTCAAAGGCCTCAGCACTGCTGCTGCCTGCCTATGGACTGACTGTTGCCTCATACAGAACACCAAAGACCTTTGATTCTGGTTCCTTGACCCTGCTGGAAGTTGCCTTGGTTATGTTTCATTCCAGCCTCCTCCTGCTGAGGCTTGGGCTGGGTGTCACATTGAAACCACATATAGCATTGGCTTCTCTTCATCCTAGGAAAGGCATGTTGTGGAGGACATAAATTTACAGTCACAACCCATGTTGTTCCCTATTTTTCTATGTGTTCAAGGTGCTTTTGTATGTCATTTCCACAGATTTGCAAATCCAAAAAAGGGGGGAATCCATAGAAGGTCACTTTAGTATCCTTAGTGATGTCAGTTGGCCTAAACCATATGTGTGGGTGAATATCTATGTCTGCCCCAGCTGCTCTGGAAACTTGCTCTGTGACATTTTAAAGAATGTGCACCAAAATATTGCTCACACTTGAGGCAGTTGAGGCCTGGGACAATAGTTTATCTTTCAAGATTTTGTCTGGCAACCCCTCAGTTGTATTGTGTATTTTGTCAGCTAAGTCCCTCTGGAAGTCCACCATATAACTGGCACAGTTCAATACCTGTATGACTAACACAGCTACATGATGCTGAAACTTGCTTTCTGAATCTGTTTGCTGCATGTGAATCCATGCCTGAGGGAATGAATGGGTGGCCTCTGGGGTATTAAATTCCTTTTCTCTTGTCAGTGGTGAAAGCAAAGCATAAGGCTTTGGAATCTCTGCCCATATAGCCTATTTTTTGTGAGGTCACAAAATTAGATTGTTCATAGTTCGTTATTAGACATACAGTCTAGGAAACCATTAAAGTGCCTAGCTCAAATTCCCAGTTACTCCAAAGCAGTGTCTGGTTAAGTAACTTGTACGCGGTCACAAAGAAAGCAAATGAAGGCTGGGGGAATGAAACCTTGTACCACTGAAAGTTGCTGGTTAATAGCTCATAGCTTTAATCCTCTGTGCCAACTGCCAATCTTCAGACTAAATTACCTTGCAACTCCTATGAATCCTGCAAATATCAGTGTTTTCCCAGGCAATTCTGGTGTCATCTTTCAAGATGTCCATGAGATGAGCTAACACCCAGAAGAATTACTGGGATGGCCTGTACATCTTTTGGATTTTTCTCTGCAGGAAATGTACAGCAACACTGTGCCACTCCCCCACTAGCACATGTGCTCAAGATCCTCCCCAAATCTGTGGTCTTCTTGGGGAGCGATATGAATTTGCATCCACATCATCATCCAAGTCCTCCACAAGTGACTTTGGTGGAGAAATCAATATGCTTAGATTTTCTGAGGGATTCCCTGTGTCTCTTTGAAGGATGGACACTTAGATGAAAGGGAATCCTTTTTAGAGGAGGATTTGCTTTTGCCAAGTACCTGATATTCTTCAGTCCCTTTGTTCTGCTGGGGAAAACCATCTGGAAGGCCAACAGCCAAGGGTCAGCTGCATCTGGAGGAGCTGGTGCTGGTATCAATGCAGCAACAAACAGAGCTAAAACTTAACACAACACATTTTTAGCCTGGCCCATTGTCAGAGTGAATGCAGGGAGATTGACCAATGCAAACATCATGGGTGCTAAATACTTCAGAGCAAAGAAACTTTGAATCAGTACCAATGAAAAGGCCAATGCCAGCATTAAGAGCAAGTACCCGGCATATGGCAGTGAAATTAAGGTCGCTGAAACTGTCAGGGCTGGCAACAGCCACATCATTGCTGAGAATATCACTGACACTGTGGGCATTCATGCTGAGATATATGGCACTGAGATAGGCTGCAACTTTGGGATCTGCTCTCTGGGACAAAAAGAGCCAGCTATCAGGTACTGGTGACTACAAGAGGAAAGATGAGGGCAAAAGGTCAAAAAAGAATCATGGTATGCTGCTACAGAAAGACAAGGTAACTGACTGCCTGTCCTATGTCTTCTGCTTGGTCTCTACCAGCCTTTTTCAGTCAGTGGCAAACCTGGGCATTGTTCGCCTACATGTGTGTGAAAAAACAGGACCATCACCCTCATCTCTCAACTCCACTAAAACCAGAGCCAACAATTCAGCAGTCTGTGCCAAACAATCAGTCATTTCAACATTAACTGTTGAAAGTGTTTAAGTCATTGTAGTTTGTTGATCTGGAGACTCTTGACATGCAGCAGAAGTAGCTCTCCTCTTAATTTTAGTACAGGAGGAGGAAGAAGCTTCTGATCCAGTAGTGGAAAAAGGTTAAGTCTGGGTGAAACAGAAAAGGAATCTAGTGAGCAGATAGACTGTTCATTTAAATTAATCTCCAGAAGCTGTTTTCAGTTTCTAAAAGTTGCCTTATTAAATCTCTTCAAAGGAAATACTTCTCAATATTATGGGCTTTGAGTAAGGAATACAAGCACTCCTTGGGTGTGCCTGTTGGTATGAGAAATTTTCCAGCCACAAGCACCGCTGTGAAAGAAGCACTGGAGTATTTTGCGAAAATAAAAAAACAGCATTGGCCAAAAAAGAATAGAAAGAATATCAAACAGGAAAAAATAAAGAAAATCATCGGAAAAAGAAATGAGAAGACAAAAGCTGTCATGTGCAATAAAAGATAAAAATGTTTCTATTCACAGACTGCATTTTTTCAGTCACTCTACCAAAGCATTCTGGGGCAGTCTTATACCACCTGATCTACAGAGATAAGACACCATGGTATGTTATTAGAAAGTGGAAGGCTCTTAGAAGCCTGGGAAAATTTCATCTACCAAGCATTTCTAATCCCTGTGAAAGAAAAGTCCATACACACACACACACACACACACACACACACACACACACACACGTACGTAATCACTGCCTTGTAACACGGCCAGTCCAGCAATGTTAAATGCTATTCTATATATAATTATGACATTTTTCCAATGTACTTCAACAATTTACAGCATACTACACAATTCTGTGAAGGGCATAGTTCTGTGAAACAGAAGGACAATTGTAACATATTGTAGAATGCAAAAGGAAATTAAACAGTGGTATACCATGTATTCAAAGTAAAAATGTAAGACCAATGAATAAACACTTTTGGCTTTGCAACTTGGTGAACAGAAGAAAAAAGAAATTTTATTTCTCATTCAAGATGCGAAAGAAGAAAAACAAAGTAAGACTTAAATGCACCAATGAGATTCAGAGGTTGGATATGAAGGCAGTCAGTTATGTCAGTGCGTGTGAAAGATGTAGAGATATTTTGGTGAAATAAGAATTATGTTTGTAAAACACCAAGTCTGGGAAAACCGGATAAATTCAATGCAAACTAAAGTTTGAATGGGTGTGTTTATATGTGTATGTCTGCACACTTGAGAACATCTGTGCCTCTATTTGCACCTGTGTGTGTGCCTTAAACATGTATAAAACACAGATTTTGAGAGCAATCGAGTGCTCCTGTCATTCCATTTTTGCAGTCATGTTTTGTACAACTTATTATTTTGTTCCATGAGGAGATGTACAAGATGACATTTTCTAATAAATACAATACATAATCTATGCTGTGTGGTTTATCTTTATCTTGTGCATGTGGCAGGAGTTGCTCCACCCATAGCAATAAACTTTGATTGCTCTTCAAAAATAGAAATGCTTATTGACAAAAGACAATTAGAAAGATCAGTAAATAACCAGAATGTTTGTCTTCAGCTGGTTTGGAAAAATGAGATCAATGGTGGCAGTCCAAGTTAAAAAAATGTATCTCAATAGGAAATGAAATTATCTGAAAAAGCCTCTGTTAATATGTATCTTTAGTTAAACAGGCAGACAGCTGTCTTCTGGAGTCTGTTATGTTTTATGTTAAATGTCATATTGTTCTGACTAACTTCTTTACTACTATTTCCAAGAAATATGGACATAGTACTATTTCCAGCTATTTCTTCACTGCCTAGAATGTACTGCCATTTTTCAAAAGGGTTTGACATATATCATTATATTTTCAAGGAATTATACTGGGTATCTTACCTATACAATTTATTTTGGTCATATTTCTAGTTTAAAGACAATGGAGCAGGTGCATCTTGAATTTTAATGAGGAGATTAGTGATTTTTGTGGACTTTTAGTGCCACAGACTTTGATAGTTTTGCATGCTTCATTTTTATTGTTCTATATATACTTTAATTAGGCCCATATAGGAGCCAGCCATTGCCTCTCTGCCAGTGTTGTGGCATACTGTACCCTTCCTCATCTGGCATGGTCCTTCCCTGCTGCCAGCACCACCATTATCTCCTCATCATGCTCATCTTTCACTGCTTGATGTGGTGAGACTCATTCCTCTTACATATGCAGTCCTTGTTACAACTGTTACCTAATATAATGTTATATGAAATTGTACACACAAAAAATATCTTGGTACACATGCCAAGGTCATACTGCAGGGCACTACTTGATACATCCAGGCAGTGAAAACATGCTCTCAACAGCCCAAATGCATGTTTGATGATGACCTGGAATTGTGACAGGACATTGTTATAGCCATTGTCTACCACAGTCTGTAGATTTCTAATGATTGTCATCAACCATGGCTCCACAGCACATCTGACATCACCAATAAAAAGTCCCAAGGGAAAATCACCCATCATAAAATGTTGATATAGGTTACACATATGCCATATGTGTGAGGAATGTCTAATGCCTGAGTGGCTTACACAATCATTGGAGATTACACACATCTGACAGTTGATAAGAGTGGTAACCTTTATGGTTAACATACCTTCTTCGCAGTTCACCAAGTTGGGTCTTTATTTCAATGTGGATGTAGTCTGTGGTCCCCAGTACCTCAGGGAAATAGGCAGCATCATAAACATCTTACATGGTGGTTGCACTCTCTTCTGCAGCATGAGGAAACCACATATACCCCCCCCCATATGCTGCAAGATGGCATCAAGGAACTGTGAAGCATCCTTAAGGTAGATGTCTAGGATACCCCTACAGTGTCCTTTGATGGTCTCTGAAGGTTCCTTGGTTAGTATTTGGCATCTATAGGGATAAGTATTCCATGACTTCCATAGGCCTCAGATCAGGACTACACATATTGACCAACTCCATGGTGACTCTATCCACATGACAGTGGACTATAATTTCACTGTCATGAAAGGCATGAAATGTTAAGTGGTGAGTACAGGCCATCACATATACAGACTTGTTAATGCTGCAGCTACCTCAAACTGTTAGGTGTCAGAATGGAATTCCTCTAGCAGAATTATTTCATCACTGCTTCTGCGTAAGCTAGGACAGAAAACATAATTGTGCTCTGTGAATGATTTCAAACATTACTTCTATGCAGACTTGGACAGAAAATATAATTGCATTCTGTGGAATTATTTCACATATCTTTGCAACAACTGCTTATGACAAGTTTGAGATAAGAAAGTATAAACAAGCTTTGAACAAAGGATATAGTCAGAGAAGTGTAATGGGAAACATTGTAAGGGCAGGTAATAGACTGTAAGGACAGATAATAGACAACTATTAGGCTTTAACCTTGCTTTATAGCAAATTCTGTGTAAATAGAGTACTGTTAGAATACCAAATGTAAGACAGTGACAACTGTGTTTAAAAACTGAGAAATTTCCAGAAATGTGACAATATGAGCTGTCATTTAGGTGATGAAAGAAAAGATCATTGCATGTTACAGTCAGCTAAAAGAGTATGAATTATGATTGGAAAATGTTCCAAAAGAACCACCTAAGCTGAGGAAAGCTGATTTTGCACTTTATGAATTTGTTAGCCACTTAGTCTGCATTGTTGGAGTCACTTTTGTGTTTTGCAGAATGCTGCTCTTCAATTCAGAGATAAATCTATTTGCCACAGCATGATTTACATCTCCAATGATTTTATTCAAGACAAGATACAGTCAGACCTTTACACCTGGCAAAGTCAGATTTGGAAATAAAAGAATCTAGTATACTATCTTATCTGTCTGCAGATTTATGAGACAACATGGTCAGATAGAGAGGAGGAGTTGAGATGAGTGGTGTAGCAAGCAAATTCCATTTTGTACTCACAAACTCTTAGTGCTACCCCCTTGGACACCTATCACTTAAAAATGGACACATCTCTCCAAATGCTGCCCTCTCAAGCAGTTAATAAATTTAAGTAACATTTTTCAGTTGTTTCCCTTAAAACTATTAATGACATTGCTTTTAGATAAGCAATATTGCACCTGTTGTTGGTGGCATTTATTTCGACAGTTGTAGGCATGATATGACTGAAAAAAGGCCATATTGATGTGATGCTCAGAAAAAATGTACTTATTATAGTACAATGGGTATGTCTGGCTACACCCTTGGTTGTGACAACAATGAAGAAACTATAGTTGTGGAAGATTTACTGTAACAGTAGATTTTCAACAGAGGTGCCGGGAGCTGTTGAAGACTGGGGGGGGGGGGGGTAGAAGGGCACTTAGTGATCTAAAAAGGGCAAATTTTTAAAAATATTTACTCCCTCAACATAGGTTCACTTGGAAGACATTCAGGCTTATACAGTTTCCCTTTTGATGCTTGAATGAACATTTCCTGATTGGTCTTTCCCATCCCATGGCTGATATTTATACATTAGTCCTAGTGAGAATAACTGATCATACCATAGATAATTGGAGGGGACATATGTAAAGGATGTAGCATTTAGGAACTGTCTCTATCCATTACTTACTGGCACAAGGGGCAATCATGGGGTGCATTCTGTTTAGATACCTGGACTGAGTATTTCTGATGCCATTTGACTTGCTGATGTTTAGTAGGTCCATCAGTATTGGGTCAGAGGATGCCTTGCATGCCAGACACAGGTCACCTCTAAGCACTCTGTATGATACCATTATAGTGATAAGGCTTTGAGGTGGTCCATGCAAGACATATTGTTTAGGACTTGTATCTTTTTAGTAAGGAATCTCTCTGGGCATTCCAGTTGTTACATGTGTTTGGACAGATAAATGCCAAAGTGGGCATTATACAAAATGATTGACCTAATGAGGGCTTTGTAAAGGGGGACAATAACATCTCTAGATATAGTCACAATCAATTTGTTCATTAGCTGTGCAATATAGAAATACTATCTCGACAAAAAAATTCCAAACAATAGTGTTGCTTGGATAAAATATGAGCCCTGGTCATGTTAAAATCATTCTCCAAGGAAAAGAATGAGTTTTCAGCCACTAAAGCTGAAACAATAAATGTAAATTCTCCTGTGCGAAATAACCATGACGCATGCAGGATGTAAAAAATGGCAACAATAGCACCAGTAATTAACAGTTTGAAGGTATTAAAAGTGAAATTAGAAACTTTAGAAAATAGGTAAATAATAATGGACGGGGGTACAAAGATTTCTATTTTGAAATTAACTGTACTGAATCTTAGGTGTTACATCAATAAATGGACTTATTGTAATGGGGAGTAGTTACTGCACTGTAAAACTAGTTAAAGCTGCACCTAAAATATCCTTCACAAATCACAAAACAAAATAACTAAAACATCTTATTACCGATTACTGAATATTTTTTTTTTTAGCACAATTAGCACTTATCAAATAAGAACAGTGTGTGTGTAAGTGTTAACACAGTGAAATAATGTACAAGCATTTGGTAACCAGGATACTCAAACTCATAGGTTCATAGGTTGGTACTAAGCTATCGGCCCTAGGGCCTATACAAGCCTAGCCATAACAATTCCCTGGCTATTTCTTCCCACAGTATTTACTTCCCTAGACCCCTGTCTAGCAGGGCGACTGATGTGATCCCTGGGGTGAATTTCCTATCTCCCATCCAATCATCAATGTTCCTTTTGAAGAGGGCCAAAGAGGTGCTCTGTTTGACATGTATGGGCAGTCTATTCCAGAGTCTGGGGAGTCTCTGGGTCAGGAACCTATCCCTCCAGCATGTTTTGTTCATTGTAATGACAAGGTTTAGATCCCTGGAGTGTGTGTCTCTGAGGGATTGGGATTTCGTTAAGTGTAGAATGTCCAACAGCTCTGGGTTTGACATGGCCTTGTATGTTAAGCAGAGATCGCCTTTGAGTAGACGATATGCGACAGAGTATAGCTGGAGTTTTTTAAAGCGGTCAGCGCAGGGCATCTGCTTTAGGCCTGTGATTCTTTTAGTGAGGTATTTCTGCAGCCTTTCCAGTTGTTGCAGATGTCTTGAGAGGTACATACCAAACTGTGTGTTGTATTCTAGAATGGGTCTAATGAGGAATGAGTACAGTGGGACAATGACATCTTTTTTTCTGGATGAAAAGCCCTTAGTGATGAGGTGTGCCACAAAGAAGAATTTCCTGACTGTTGTGGCGATGTGGTTATTGAAGGTGAGACCACTGTCCACCTGTGTCCCTAAGTCTTTTATCAGACTTTTGGTGTTTAGTGTACTGCCACCTATGTGGTAATTCACTGGTACATGTTTTTTCCCAAAGGGGATAACTATACATTTCTTGGCATTGAGCTTGAGCCCATGGCTCTGGCACCAAGCATCTGTTTCTGTAAGACCCTTTTGTAGAATATCCACATAATTTGGAGATTCAATAATGGCTCCCAGTTTGCAGTCATCTGCAAACTTTGTTAGCCAGAGTCCCTTAGTGTTGGCCTGTACTTCACAGAAGTAGATGCCAAACAAGAGTAGTCCCAGGACAGAACCCTGAGGTATTCCACTTGTTACTTGTCTGGAGATGGATTTGGAGTCGGCTACTTTTACAGTGTGGGTTCTGTCAATAAGGCAGTTGGCAACCCATTGAGTGACGTAGGGATTAATGCCCAGCTTAGTAAGTTTATCTATGATTCCAGAGTGGGGGGTGGCGTTGAAGGCCTTGGTGAGGTCCAGATAGGCTGTGTGGACCACCTTACCCTTGTCCATGGCTCTGGAGACTGATTTGAAGAAGTCAATCACATTCAAGAGACAAGATTGGCCCTTCATGAACCCAAACTGCATGGGGTACAATGTTTAAAGGTTGCCAATGTCTTTGTTTATAAGTTCCATGATAATACGTTCCATGGCCTTGCAGATCAGGCTCGTCAGACTGATGGGGCGGTAGTTCCTGGGATCCAAGATCTCAAGAACACATAGGGAGAAAACATGAATGCCGAGACAGGCATTAGAGTAATTCTTCTGATACATTCAACTGCACATTACAGTTGTTTATGAAATGCATAAACTATTAGTTAAGGAAATTTTCTGGCTGCTTTTATTGATAATGCTTATATGAGACACTGAAAAACATTGATGGAAAACATATATATACAAATTTTTTCACGATCATAATAGTGTTGTGGAGCAGGGGGGCACAAAGGAACTGAATCCAGTGATATCTCCAGTGATAAAAAGCACTCAAGTGAATTAATTTAACATTTTCTCTGGTAACACCTTTGCGGTTCTTTGTATTGGTGGTTGGAGGTTGGAGGTTCTTTTCTACTGTGTCACACATGCTCTCACAGTTCTCATATGCAGATGCACATGTAGCCACACACAAACACACACACACACACTTTCTCTTTCATACAGAAACAAACAATATTAAATTATACACAGACACACACACACACTTATCTTCTTCTTCAACCGAATGGCTACATGAGCACATATCATTTACCTTCTATCCTGACGGAACTGTGCTAGCTTAAATTCCTCATGCGAGTGTGGAATGTATTTACATCTGCATTGGCATGCATGCATGCAATGCACACAATGTCCTTCTTAAAGGAGAAGAGACTTGCACAACAGATTGCAAAGATTTTTTTTTTTGTTGTTGCTTGAAAAAGTGGGAGGCCACTCATACCCCCACACTTTATGGTTCCAATGCCTATGATATTCAAACTCCTTGAGTGCTGCAATAGCCTTTGGCTATTTGGGTTGTATCCTGCTCAGGATACAATAACCAGCAAGTCTTCAAAAAGCTCTGTCTCCCTCCCTCACTTACACTCTGACTGGTGATTGGACAAGCCCCTGGAGGGAACTCAGCAGTCAGAGGCTAAGCTTCAAGACTTTCTTGCACAAATAAAAAGAGAAAGTGTACTTATTCTGAAACCCCAAAAAGATACAAACATATCACTTTTTACCCCAACAACTAACTATATGCAGAAAAAGGGAATGAATGGAGGGTGCGGCTACTGCAGGCTGCTGTTATGGTAAGTGCAACTTACACCACTGTACTGTGTCCATCATTCTCACTGCTAAAGTACTCTCTGACTATTTGGGGTGATTACCAAAGCTTATCTGTCCTGGGAGGAGGAAGGGTAAGGGTCCAGGTGTCTCAGGAGAATGATCCTAGCAAAGCCAGTTCTGGACCTGGGAAATGATCCAGTCTGTAATGCTTTGTAAAAGTATGCACAGAGAACCATGCATCTGCCTCTGGAATGCTTCTAGAGCCTATCACTTTCCAATATGCCATCAAAGAAAATAAGGCTCTATTAGAATGTGCCTTAATCCTGCCTGGAATTGTTTTACCATGGTGGAAATAACAAGTAAAGCTAAATCAAGGAAATACAAACAGAAATTGTCTGAAATGATACAGGATGCCCCTTTCCAGTCTCACACTAGGAAGTTCACAGTTGTTCAGCTTTCTTAAAGCACTTGGCACTGGCAAGATATTTGTTGTGCACATAACCCTATATGCAAACAATACCAAACCAACTATGAATAGCTGCAACTCAGATACTCTCTTGCAACTGTCAGAGCAATAAATAAGTTAGTCTACCAAAAATGAACCAAAAACAGACAGAATAGCTGGTCCAAACATATAGAACTTTTCCAGCAAAATGTAAAGACCTCAACTGAATGCCACTTGTATAAGATGTGACCTTACATTCCAACACAAGAAAAACCTCTTGTAGAACAGCTAAGTTTAAAAAAGAGGAGAATTGATGGGCAGACATGATGAAATGGCTGATAGACATTGGTGGCTCGTGACTTCAAATCAAAGGGGGGGTGTTGGAGACACCTGAATGGGGTGGGGCTAACTGGAAAGGGGTGGGGTTAACTTCACAGGGTGAAGCTATGATACAATGGGATCAGCACTGATCATGCTTACCATTCTATATAAAATAACTGCGTCTAAATCACATTGTTGCATTTTAATACTATCGAATGGCTACAATATCGCAAATGCCGTTAAGCAAAACTGTTTTTCTGGGGCTGTGCCCCCCTCACCACCCACTAATTATATATACCAACCCCGAGATCGCACTACAGTGAGGAAAGGGCAAATTTTCCAATCCTCACTGTACTGCGATCTCACAAAAAACATTTTGCTGAACATCATTTTCGATACTGTAGCCGTTCGATATTTTGAAAATGCGATAATGTGATATAGACCCCAAACAACTTCTCAAATCACTATTGCACATGTCGAATAGTCTACCAAATACTAGACTAAATCGCACTTCAGAGCTAATGAGATGTTTAAGTTATGCTAAAACAGCACATAACCTAAACATTTCTAAGCAGTAAAAAAAGTGGTTGGTCTAGACTGCATGAAACTGTATACACATGATGTAGTAAACATACATTGCGCTATATCAGGTAATCTGCATTTTGTACAATGCCAAGTGAGAAGTAAGGAGATTTGTAAATCCCACTGTACTACCTTAATGTATTATTCACAATTCATAGTCACTCCAATGCCTAATATGCCAGTGGTTCTGAAAAACATTGACACAGGTTTTTATGACAATTGACTTTACCGAAATACACATTAATCTTGCAAAGCCAGAATTACAACAGTAAACAGCAGGGCCAGTCAATTCATTTCATTCATAAACAGCCCTGCTCCCCATTACCAAAGTATCCGCTTTGACCCTGCCAGGTTTAAATTAACATACTTGCATTAATTTCATTTAGTTGACAGAAACATTAATCAAAACTTAAGTCTGCCAGCTTGCCTTACACAAATACACATTTCATTTTATTTATTTTACTTTTGTTTACCCAGGTTTGTCCAACTGTTTTTAGTCAAAAAACCCTTTTCAGCATATGTCCAGAGAAAAAATCTAACATACTACAAACATTTTTAAACAGACATTCAGTATATACATGAACAGATATGAAATAACATACATTAAGAATGACTCATATATTTGCTAATTAAATTACATTCATCTGAAAGTACAGACAACTATTACAGTTTTGAAAAGCCAGAATTACAACAGTATACAGCAGGGTCAGTTACTTCATTCACACATAGCTGCAATCCCTATTTTCTACCCCACCCACAGTATTTGATTTGATCTTGTGAGGTTAAAAGACAAAAAAAGGATAAAAGACAACACTGTTAATAATATATGCATTTTTTTCACATAAACAATAGTGAGAGTCAGGGGCAGCTTGTGCTATTGGACTGCAGCCCCCCCCAGCTGTAAAGAAATTAAAATGAAATTAAAAGAAAAACGAAAAAAAGAAAAATGAAATAAAAAAAAAAAAAACAAAAGCGAGTACCAGAACTCCGGGCATTCATGTTCAAGGCATTCCCAGAACTCCACGCATGTGCACAGGAATCCAGACTGCTGGTGAACCAGTCTGGATTAGGAAGACAGCATTCAGACAACAGATAGACTGGAAGGGGATTGAACTGCAACATCTGCAGATTTCTCTTGCGGGGCTTTTTTACTGAACTCCTTTGGGACTTTGAAGCTGCAGGAATTAACGAGGGCTTTTTTGAAACTTGTAGTGTGTGTGTAAAATCCCCCTGTTAATAATACCTGGTGGCTAGACAGAACTCAGGAACTATACCTGGTAGCCAGACTCAAACCCTGTATTTTGGGAGCATGAATTTACTACCCACCACTTGTGAATTTTTTGCCTCATAATTTTGTTCTGTTCTGTTCCTCATAAAATCTGTGGTTTTTCTGGATTTTCAATTCAATAAATAATGACAGGCATTTGAATTTCAGACTTCATATACTTTAGAAAGTACATAGTAACACAAAACCTTTTATTCTAGCAATTTTCTGTTTATAACATCAATATTTGAAATTTGTCCCTATTTTTGGGGCTGTATTCCCCCATTATTGGCTTTGTCCAGGTTTTTTGTGCTAAGAGGTTGAGAGCTATGGTGAGAACCGAATTCACTGAATATGTTTGGGGGCTGTATTCCCCCATTATTGGCTTTGTCTACATGTTTTGTGCTAAGAGGTTGAGAGCTATGATGAGAACTGAATTCACTAAATGATAGCCATTTAAGTTTCAGTCTACCTGTCTTTCAAGAAACAGCTGATTTGGCATAGTGGTATGTTGCTTTAACTGTAGTGCACAGGGTCCTGAGATCAAGACTTGGCAATTAAATGCATGGTAGTAACACGGCATTTTACTCTAGCAACTTTCCAAGATTATACAAGCAATGTTTAAAATGTGTCCCTAGTTTTTGGGCTTTTGTCCCCCCACCATAAATTTTTGCTTTTTCCAGATTTTTGTGCTTCAAAGTTGAGAGGTACAGTTGAGTGTCGACTGGATTTTACAAGGAGCTGAGAGCTTGAAGAGAAGTTTAGTGCTGCTTATGCAGAGTTGGCTTGCATTGTTAATAGCAAAATTGGTAGTGTACTTGCTTTTGATGCAGAAGGCTGTGGGTTCTACTCCCACAGTAAATAGATGCATTGATGATACTGTACTGTGTTGTACTTTTAAAGGGGTGGATGCTGCAGTCCTGAGATTGTCCTCTTTGGCAGAGATACCTAGTAATTATGAACTTGTTATCAGTTTGCCATCCATTCCCTATTGCAATATCATTTTTTTAATGTAACATAGGCAATTTATTCCTCAAGGGCAACAGGCACTTTATTTGTAGATGAAACAATGAAATATAAATTGTTTGCTAGCAGCAACCTCTTTATTAGTTACAGATCTCTTTAATGTGGAATTATTTAGATGACTTTTACGTCTGCAGAGATTCTGCATATTTACTGATACTGGTGGATTGTAGAAGTTTGAGTAGACTTTTATGATGGAAATGTTCTGAATTAGGCAGTTTTGTCATTATTGGTGTATGCATTTTGTTTCATTGTTTACTGGAAAAATGTTCAAAACAATAAATTTAAAACACCCACTATCAACTGTACTGTATTATACAAAGAATATAATTTATTACAATCAGAAATGTGTATCAAAAAACACATGTATGTTTCCTGTGCAAGGGGGCCTATGATTTGAAAACAGCCCAAAGTTCATCTTTATCTGCGACTGGCCAGATGTATTTTCTTTGAATGTGTGTTTCAATGCTGTTTCAATTAATGTCATTTTCAAGGGCAGAGAAGTTTTAATGCTAGGTCTACTTTCATTGTGAGACTGAATTGCTTTGTTTAGCAGATGTCTATTAGTGTTTGTGCTGTAAAATGTAAAATAAAACTTTTAAATGAAATCTAAATCATCAAAAGAAGTAAAGCAGTATGCATATTACAGTGTTAATTGTAAATAGGGGGAAATAGCCAAATAATGGGACATTGGAATAGCTGCAGAGGGGATGCCCCATTCGACCATGATTTTGTGAGGGGGGAAGGGTGGCAAACTCAACCCTGGCTCAACTATACCTCTCAACTGTCCAGATTTTTGCAGAATTAATAGATTTTTGCTTCTTATTTTTGTTTGTTCCTCATAAAATTTGTGGTTTTCTGGCTAATAATTTAGGAATGAAGTCAATAAATAATGACAGGCATTGATTTCAGACTTCATACCCTTCAGAAAAATGCAAGCTAAAGCAAGACCTGTTATTCTGTCAACTAAGTTTATACAAGAGCAATTGTTAGTACTGTTTGTATGTTCCCCAATATATTTAGCCTTGTCCAGATTTCCTGTGTTAAGAGGTTGAGAGGTACTTGCAAGTAAATCGCTTTATAAAATTAGGTATATCCAAATCTCTCAACTCTCCCCAATTTTGGCTCAAAATGTTGCTCTTCCCCTAATAATCCCTCCATAAAATGGCAAATTTGGAAGAAAACGTGTGGGTTTAAAATTAATAAATAATTGTAATGATCAGAGTTATAGATTACTTTTAATTTCAGAAATGCATGCCAGCTGCTCAAGTTAACAGTACTAATATTAAAAAAGTGTCCCTTCTTTGACAGTTTCCCAGCTGTATTGTGTGGCTATTTTATATTTTTGCATCACATTTTTGGTCCATTTTTCATAAAATTGTGGTTTTCTGGCAAATTAGTGGCAAATCATTAAAGGCTGAAGTTAGAAAATAATGACATACATTTGAGTTTCAGATTTCATGCCCTTCAGAAAATTCATACTAATTCAAGACCTACTATTCTATTATTTTTCTAAGTTCATAAGAGCAATATTTAAAAAGTGTCCTTATTTTTGGGGCCTTTGTCCCACTTCTGTTTACGGCTTTGTCCAGATTTCTTGCTCTGGGGCTGAGAGGTGTGACAAATGTGTCAGGGCCATCACCATTAGCCAGAGATGCTTGTTGCACCCCACTCCCCCATGTAGTGACTCTGGATGTGTTCAAGCAAGGCAAGGGGAAGTTATGAAGTGTAAGTGTGCAGAGTATCCCCTCATCCAAGTTATACAGAAGTAGTACAGTGGCATTTCATCTGTCCTTGATTTTGCAGACTGTTCTGGTTTTCTGTCATATTTTTATACTGCTGATTTATGCTTCTTCTTATTCAGAAAATGCATGTCGTTGGAGTGCCTATTGCTCTGTGTTTAAGTAGCAATGCTTTAATGACCATCAGGTAACCTTGTCTGAGACTATAAGATGCAAGTAAGCTTTAATAAGCATACTGTTAAAGGATTACCAACATTGAAAGCCTTTTTATTGTTGCCATGCAGAGAATATTTACATAACTAGATAGTGTATAAGCCTTAGGTATTGAAATGCATATGACAGTATTTGTAATAATGGACAGGATTACAGTATTCTCAGAAGCTCATTACAGTTCATAGGTTCATAGGTAGTTACTAGGCTATCTGCCCAAGGGCATTTATAAGCCTAGACAGAGTGTGTTGGCTTTCACCACACCATTGATTAAATAACTGATCCTCTGTCAAGCAGAGCCAATGAAGTGATCCCAGGGGTGTATTTTCTGTTATCCATCCACTCGTCAACGTTTCTCTTGAAGAGTGTTAGTGAGGCACTCTGCCTGATGTAATTTGGAATTTTGTTCCAAAGCATGGGGAGTCTCTGTGACAGAAATCTATCCCTCCAGCATGTTCTATTTATTGTTGTGGTGAGGTTTAGCTCACTAGAGTGTGTAGCTCGCAGTGACTTACATTTCTTTAAGTGGAGCATGTCCATCAATTCTGAGTTGGACATGGCTTTGTAAGTCAGGCAGAGATCACCTCTGAGTAAGCGATATGCCACTGAGTACAGCCGGAGTTTTTTCAGTCGGGCTACATAGGACATATGTTTGAGACCAGTAATCCTCTTGGTGAGGTACTTTTGTGGTCTTTCCAGCTGTTGGAAGAGTCTTGTGAGGTACATCCCAAATGGGGCATTGCACTCTATGATGGGTCTAATGAGTGACGAGTAGAGGGGCACTATAACCTCTTTATTTCTAGATGCAAACCCTTTAGTAATTAGATGGGCCACGTAGAAGGATTTCCTAACTACTTTGGCAATATGATTGTCAAAGGCGAGATTAATATCTATCTGGGTCCCCATATCTCTTATTACCTCTTATGTATTAAGGGGGCTGCCACCTATGTGGTAATTCGTGGGTGTTTTGTTTTTCCCAAATGGGATGACTATGCATTTTTTGGCATTTAGCTTGAGGCCATGACTTTGACACCAGGTGTCCATCTCAGTAAGGCCCTTTTGGAGGATGTCCATGTCAGCCAGAGAGTCAATTATGGCTCCCAGTTTGCAGTCATCAGCAATCTTGGCTAGCTATAGTTCTCCTGTGTTTCCCTGTACTTCTGAGAAGTATATGCCGAACAGTAGGGGTCCCAGGACCAAGCCTTTGGGGCCACCACTTGTGACTGGTTTAGAGTCAGACCTGGAGCCCGCTATTCTTACAGTATGAGTTCTGTCTGTAAGCCAGTTGGCAATCCATCTCATGATGTAGGGGTTTATGTTCAGGCTGGTGAGTTTTTCTGTAATACCCAAGTAGGGTATGGTGCCGAAAGCCTTGGCAAGGTCAAGGTAGGCTGTGTGAACCACCTTTCCCTTGTCTATGGCCTTGGTGACTGTCTCGAAGAAGTCAACCAGGTTTAGTAGGCATGATCTGCCCTTAACAAAGTCAAACTGGGTCAGGTCAAGTGTTTGGATTTTCCTAATGTCTTTGTTAATGAGTTCCATGATGATGCACTCCATTGCCTTGCAGACCAGGCTAGTCAGGCTTATGAGGTGATAGTTTCCAGGGTCAGTTGTGGCCCCTCCTTTGTGGAGAGAAATAACTGTTGCTGTTCGCCATTCTAGGGGCATGTAGCCTGTGGAGAGGCTGAGGCTGAACAGCGTGTTTAGGTGGGGAGTTATTTTGTTCTGTAGTTTGTGCAAGACACAGCCTGGGTCACCATCTGGTCCCATTGACACTGTGTTTTAGGCTTTTGAAAGGGCTGTTTTCACCTGTGCGTCTGTGATTTTTGGGACACTACACTTTTCCGGTATTGTTGTGGGCCCTTTTGGAGGCGAGAGGAGGGTGACATTTGCACTGAATCTATTATGCCAGGATGTTGGCAATATCAGTAGGTTCAGTATATTTTGTGCTATTTTGCACTAGTTCAGTGCATGTCTAGATTTTTAACATAGCTAAAGAAGGCTTTGTGGTTATCTTTTGAATCCTTCGCTATTTTTCTTTTGAAGTTAGCCTTGGATGATTTCATGAGGGACCTCAGTTTCTTACTGATACTGATCAGGGATGTCTTTCCTTCTTAGGATTTGCTTTTTTTCTGAACTAGTTTCCTCCTTCTGTTGTATATCCTGTTTACTGCATGGGCCACCAAACTGGTTTCCTTCTCTTAGAGGAGTGAGTCTTGGTTTTGCTAGGGATGGCACGATCTATGCATCCTTGCAGGTGCACATAGAGTGCATTTGTAAAGGTTTCTGCATCTTGGGCAGCATTATCCTTTAGCATGGGGGCTGTGAAACTTACCACCTCTGTCTTAAGTAAGGTGAAGTTTGCTTTAGAAACGTTTTTTACTGTGGTTTCCTTAGCTGGGGGTAGTGGGGGGTGTGGACATCCAGAGTGATTAGTTTATGGTCTGATCTAACTAGTGATGGGTTGACCTCCGGTGTGGAACGCCTGTTGCCCATGTTAGCGATGTCCAGGTCCAATATGTATTCACCTCTGGTAGGGGAGTTTTCCAGCTGATCCAGGGCATTTGAGTTGATGAATTCCAGGAAGCGCTGAGCCTGGGATTTTGTACTCTAGTAGTTTTCCCAGTGAATGGTATGGTAATTGAAATCGTCCAATATCAGGGTGTTTGGTAGGACCTTCATGTTTTCCAGTGTCTCCAGAAAGGTGGAGTGGTGGTCCTGGGTCATAGAGGGTGATCTATAGCAGGCCAAAATTTGCATTGCAGATTTGCCCGATGTTAGTTGCACATGGATGATCTCAGAGGTATCATGCTGTGCCACTAACCTGGAGGTGTAAGTATCCTTGATGAATATGGATTCAGCACCTCCTTCTGTGTTTCGGTCCGTGTTCTGTGGCTGAAATGTGTGGTATGAGTTGTAGCCCAGTAGTGCTGGGGTGCTCTCTGGAGCCTTGAACCAGGTTTCAGTTACTGCACAGATGTCGACGTTCTCCATACTGAAGACTTCATCAAGTGCATGCATTTTGAGATTTAAATTCTTGATGTTGAGTAGCATAACCCTCAGTTTTTTGTTAATTGTGCTGTTTACGGAGATGGGTTTGACTTTTGAGCCTTGCCTAAAAAAGGCACTATGCGGGCAGCAAGAGCCTTGGCCAGTATTCGAAAGCCTAGGGGTGACAGGTGCAAGCCATCTCTTGTGAAGCAACGTGGCTTGTCGAGCATGTTGTCCCAAGCTGACAGACTCCGGATCCCCTTTGAATGACACCAGAAGCTTAGCCAATTGTTGAAATTGATCATTTTTTTCTTTATACTGAGGTATCATTCTTGGTAAGGGCAGGATGCTACTCAGGGTCAGGGTCATACCAGCCTGGGCTACATGATCAGAGAGCTCTTCCATGTCTCTTTTCATGTAGTCCAGGGAGGTACATCTCAGGTCATTCGCACCAACATGAACAATGACAGAGTCATATTTGTACTTGTTCTGGAGTGACCTTAGTGCTTGTGTTATGTGGTGGATTCTGGCTCCCAACAGGCAGCTAAGAGTAACCTTCTGCTTGTCCAGCCTAGTGAGTGGGATTTCAGTGTGCCTGACTATAGTGTCACCTATTACTAGTGTGTTAGGTATGTTATTTTGCCTTAAGGGCTGTGATTGTGCGGCACACAGATTTTGTGTTTTATGTGTTGCCTGGTTTGTGACAGGAAGTGCAGGTTGTTTGGGTGTCTGCTTTGGAGGTCTCTGATGCTTTTGCAGGTTTTTATTTAGAGCCTCTGAGTATGATTTTGTGTATTTATGTGTATTTTTTGCCAGTGCTGTTTAGGTAGGTCTGTGGACGGCTGGAGTTGTGGTGCAAGTGTTAGCCTTCTCCTCTTGACTGTCTGTTCCAGTCTTGGGTAGAGACAGCTTAGCTTCCAGTTTGGCTGTATAATTGCATCTCTCGCATATGTTAGTGTTTTGTGGTAGGAGGAGTGGGTTATCTGTGTACATGAGGCAGTTGTAACATTGACTCAGGATACGCAGATTCACCAGCTGGACTGGAGAGTGCACCTGAAGTTGCCTTTTGGTCATGCCTGAATAGTAGGGTGAGCTGCTTAGTCGATTGGTTGGTGAGGGATGAATAAAGAGCCTTGCCTGCTGGGCAATCAGTGCCAGGGTTTATTAGCGCTTGCTATTAGGTTTGAGCAAGTGCTGGGCTGTAAGATGCTTTTTGAGTGCTTAGGTTGAGAGTTAGACTAGCTTCAAGGGAAAAACTGAAGAGGAGACTTAGTGGAGCCGGAAATAATTTAACCATAGCTAACCGGCACTGCCCAGTGCGCAAAACCGTGCAAACGCGGTTTTTATAGTAGGGAAATGAAAGAGATAGAAATTGGCCCAAAATGGCCAATAAACTACTAACTTCTATGCTGGAATCACTCCTCCAGGGACAGATAGGTTGCTCAAAGCTCCTCTCTCTCACAGGTGAACAGAGAAACTTCCTTCTATCCAAGTAAGGTATGGGCAACTCAGAAACTATTATCACAGCCCTGAATTCAGCACTAGCCAGAAAACTGGACTATACTAGCTTAGAAAGGCAGGAAACAAGGATTTTTTTTTTGTTTTTTTGTTTTTTTTTTAAAGATAATGCAAAAACAGTAAAAAATACACTTAAAGCAGCTTTAAATGACTACAAACGATCAGAAAAGGCTAGCACACTTTAGTGTGTAGTCTACAACAGTTAAACAAATTATTTGAACAAATAACAACTTTTTAAAAGTGCAGGCAGTCAAATAAGTACAATATGTGAAAAAAACAAGCTTTTAAATCACAATAAACACTGGAAAATCTGCATTTGGGCGGAAAACAGTTAAGTACAGCAAGAAGGTACAGAAAACTGATACTTAATCACTCCAAAGTCTCTCTCCTAAGCTAGAAGGCTTGTATCAGTTTAAGGCTTTCTAGTGCTACCCAGTAGGTTAGTTACAGGAAAGATGGGAAAAAAGCGCAGATGTAGTCTTTTAAAACAGAAAGTTGAAAGAGACGGACAAACTGTCCAAATGGTCAATAAACTACAGTTTCTGGGCCAAGAACCTCTCCTCTCATGGTAAACAGGCTACCTAGTGCTTACCACTCCTACTGATAAGCTAGAAAGCTTTCCTCCAACACAGAAAGGCTTGCGGGGCTCAGAAGCTTACCAACAGTCCTGGATACAGCAACTCTGTATCTGGACTAGGCTAGTTACCAGAAAGGTGGGAAACAAGCGCAAGTGTGGCTTTTAAACCAGAACGTTGAAAGAGATGGAAAAAAACTGCCCAAACGGCCAATAGCTACAATTTCTGGGCCAGGAACCACTCCTCTTGTGGTAGATAGGCTACCTAATGCTTACCACTCCCACTGATAAGCTAGAAGGCTTCCCTCCAACACAGAAAGGCTTGGGGGGCTCAGAAGCTTACAAAGAGTCCTGGAATACAGCAAATCTGTACCTGGACTACACTAGTTACAGGAAAGGCAGGGAACAAGTACAAACGTAGGCTTTTAAGCCAGCAAGTTGAAAGAGATGGAAAACTGCCCAAATGGCCAAATAAACTACAATTTGTTGGAGACTTGAAGTCATCTTTGCAGGCTTTATCTATAAATTAAACAGAATGCCAATCTATCATGTGTGGTCCATAACCTGTACAGTAATCCTTTAAGCAATGTATCTTGAGCTTGTTTCTTGTTTGCTGTTCATTTTTTACTTTGATCATGTTTTCCCCATGAAACAAGTAAATAGTTGTTTTCAGGTAGCAGGTCTTTTTTGGATAAGAATAATTTTTACAAGTGGGGGTATCACAGAGATTGCTACTTTCACCATGTTACTTGGTACTTTTATAAAGCTGAATATAAATTATAATTACAACTACAGTGCAAGGAGAAGTGGTTTGAGTTGAGTGCTGCTTGTTTTTTTTATACTTAATTTTGACTGGCATTCCAAATAATGAATTTAAAAAGGAATTTATTTTTTCATGTCTCACAACCTTTTTGTTTCCATCTAGATATTAACTAAGCTGTCATGTAGCCAATGCATTGAAATATTTTTTTTCTTCTACAATTCATTTTGTCTTGATAGGACTCTCATGACGATGGTTTGGCACCCAGGGCAGCATATTTAATTAAAGTCACAGTTTTTTCATTTTTTTACCATAGCTCCATCCTTTTCTAGTTGGTCACACTCCTTCCCATTGGCCCTACCCATTCAGCTGTCTTCTAGAGTCCCCCTTTGATTTGAAGTCACCAGCCGCCACTGGTGAGAGTTCAGAGCTTGTGGTCAATCTTACTTTGTTCAAATTCACGTTACTCTTGCAAAGCAAGTCAGAAGTACAACAGTAAGACCAGTCATTTCATTCACACATACTAGGCATAGGTGCCAGCCAGATTGCCTACCACAATATCTGCTTTGAACCTATAAGGTTTATAATAATGAAAAGAGAAGGCAATGGATACATTACTGTATTTCATTATGCATCATATAATCAAGAACTTGTAAGTGATCTTACTTCAGTTCACTCATACACACTTTAGTCATGCAAGGCTAGTGTTTCAACAACAAAACATCAACACATCATCCTAATTTATCTTGAATGACCCTGCAAAAATATTAGGTTAAAGAAAATTCATACTTTTACAGAGAAGCATCCATTAAGCAACCTAAAAGCACAATGATGGAGTCAAGGAGGATTTCTGAACATTATCTGGAATCTGAGATTGGTAAGGAGTGAAATCCTATATTAAGGGCTGCTGACATCTGGCAAAAGATTCTGCAAAAATAAATAATGTCTAAACAAGGAAATCACCCTTCTATCTCATTTTCCTTTTCTAATTCTAGACAGGTTGGTAAGAATTTGTAACCATCTCAGGACCCCCCAGGCTTCGGTATCCTACTGCTGCTATCAACTTTCACATATACACCACCTCAGAAACCCTTGCAGTCTCCCTTTACAACCATCTTCAAAGTTATACTCATAAATTAATCACCCATCATGTCATATTATACAACACAACTATAAATGGACCCAAAATTTCACAAATTTCTCAAATTTCAACCCAGACAGCTTCATATCATCATTAGACTCCATCAGTTGGTTTAATGTAAAACTTTTCTCCATGGATGAAGCAGCCCTCACTTTCAGTATAATATTTTTAACTATTATAAATAACTTAGCACCCATTAGAAGGAGAGTTAACACCAACTAAGCTCCCTGGCTGTCTAATAATACTAGAAATCATATGCATAACAGGGATAAGGCCTGGAAAAATGGTGAATGAAAAAAACACCAAAGCCTTTGCAGTAGTTTAGAGAGCTTCAACACCTTATAAAACAGGTAAACAGTGACAAAAATCATTTCAATAATCTGCAGAAGTATCATAGACATAATCCTAAACTAGTCTGGTCCTCAGTCAATGACTTAATCCATCCAGGGACAAAAAAAACATTCCACAACCTTCACCCAATCTCTCCCTACATGAAAATGGTAGCTAATGTCATACCTACTTCATAAACACCATAGCTGCCCTTACCAAAAAGCAACCCTACCCCCAAAACCCTACTATAACTACATTACCATTCATCTTAAAAAATGTCCTACTTCATATATAAAACAAATTTCATAATCATAAACCGTGTTTCCCATCTACTAATAACTTCCCACCTGAATTTCTCAAGATAGCAATCAGTGCTACTGCATGTCCCGTATTAGTCCTTATAAACAGATCAATAAAAGAATCTCATGTTCCTTCCTTCCATCTGGGAAAAAGTCACATATAAACCCACTACATAAAGGGGGGAATGCAACAGAAATATCCATCTTTAGACCCATCACTATCCTATCCACCTTCTCAAAAATATTGGGAAAATTATCCTCAAGCAACTTCTTCAACACCTCCTTCAACAATAACTTTTGACACCTACACAGCATGCCTTCTGCCCAGCATATACTACTACCACTGCCCTCATACCTTTCCTATACACACTAAACAAAGCTAAGGACAATGATAAATCTATATCCTCTTTATTACTTTTTGACACAGCATCATGCATCAAACTCTACACCAAATGTCTTCCCTTGGCCTCTCACACTATACTCTCACATGGTCCAGAAGCTACTTTGCTGACATACAATAATCTGTCAAATGGCTCTGCACCGTGTCCTTTCCTGACAGTTACCACAATGCTCTATTCTTTGTCCCTTGCTATATAATATATTCACCAGCAATCTCTATACTTCTTCCCAATATATAAGTATAAGCCTGGCCCATACAGCACTCAGATGACTCTATTCTCATTTGTTCATCTGATAGACCAAATCATCTTGAATAAATAACACAAGAAGCATTTAATTCCATTGAAAGCTGGCTCCAACATGTTCAATTACTGCTCAACCCTAAAAAAAACTAAACTACTCTTGTTTTCCCCAACTCACAGTCTTGACAAAAGTAACCTAAAAATTGCTTCCCCAAACAACACTGACATTGAAGTAGTCTCTCATATTAAACCAAATGGCATGACCATACTTGACAGACTAGAATTCAACCTACAGATTCTAAATGCAATTTAAAAAATCACCAAATGTTAGCAATGCTACACACAACAAAAACCCTCCTCGCAACTAAAATTAAATTACCCTAGCTAATAAAAACCTTCCACTGTCACTTATGTGGAGCACCCATCCTTACAAACCTCCAAACCTTATTAAAAACTAAACTTGAGCAATGTTATAACAAGATTGCATACTTTGCTGCAAACAAACCCAATCAAAGCCACCAATGTACCACAAAAATAATAAAAAATTGCTTCGTCCTGCCTAGCTTTTAGTAGAATTCTCCAAAATTACACCCCAAAATGTCCCTTGACCATATGATAAACAACTCCTTATCATTCACAAACCAAAAACAAATCTGCAGGACACTCTCGATAATCTAACAAAGTAGCAAAAACCTGAAACTCTCTCATTATAACAATCTGGTCATCACCCAACCTCTAAATGTTCAAAACATTTTAAAAACATTAGTATCTAATTCCTGGCTATGCTCAGAATCCACACCAGATTAGCCCCATCTTATCATCTATTTTTCTCTTTCACTCCCACCTTCATCTTCTAACCACAGTTTTATCTCTCACCTCACTTTCTTGCAACCATCCTAACCCTTCAGTTCAACAATAATAATTTTTTTTTTATTTTTCTGACCTACAATTCCATCTCCTGTTCCACTATTGAAAACCTTGCTCGCTTGCTTTGCTACAAAGTACACTTCCTTCAAATACTAATTTGTAATTTGTAACTCTTTCATTCTCTACTAACTTTATACAAGTATTTTCTCTTCTCTTCTATACACATATTCCTTTCTTTATTAATTAATCTTTCTCTTACTCTCTCATCTCTGATACTCTGTTAACATAATAATTATTTCCTCAGCTCACCACTATGTCTGTCTTACCTGTTGTGAATTCATGCATTTTCTCTACTTGTCTCAACTTTGCTTCCTGCCCTCTCGCTTCACATCTTGTAATTTCAACAAATTCAGCCTAGTTTTCTCATTAGAAAAATCTTACTATTTGTTAAGTTACTCTATAGTATATTGTACTATACTTGTATAAATGAAAGTCTTTATAATTATGTTATTTATATTGTTTGTATAAATGCCAGTCTATACCAAATGTTAATATTTTTTTAAATGCTACTGTTTGTTTGCTTTTTTTCTTGTAATATGTTGAAACATTTCTCCCCAAGCCTCCCCTGAAAACAGGTTATTGCCCAGTTGGACTTTCAGTTAAATAAATAAATACATACATACATAAATATATAAATAAAAAATAAAATATGTGAATGCCCTGCAGTCTGCAATGAACTATCAATGGAAAACTGATAACGTGATCCAGACGCAAAGAATCTTTTAAGTTTTCTGAAGTTTGTGGCTATGGTAATGTGAAGATAAGCATAGTTTAGGTCTTGTGTTAACATTAAACTCAGAAGGGGAATGTCTGATAGCAGACTCTGTACAGTCAGCATTTTGAATTCTGGTACTGTCACAGACAGGCTAAGAAAGATATCATAAGCATTCTGGAGTAGAAGCCTTCCATCTTGGGACTAAAGTCACTGGTTCTATGACTCCTAGGCTCAGAGTGTTTTCAAGAACCTGAGGAAATAACTCTGTTTGGTTTGGAGGGTGGGGTGGGGTGTAATTCCCTTGAAAGAAGGTATGTATATCCAGTGCCAACTGTAACCCTCTGGAACAATAGCATAGATAGGATGGGGTGAGAGGGAGTAGCTGCCCTGGGCACAGAATGTTGGGGGGGGGGGCACAATCAGCAGATCCTGATCTCTCTTTAATGCAATACCAGCTTTTAAAAGCCTTTATTGCATTTACAGTCAAACCCAAGTCCTGTAGTGCACTGTATGTGGTCTTCATTGCAGCAATCGTTAAATTACAGCAACTAGTGTTCTACAGGTTAAAAGTTAAAAAAAATATTCTTAACTAAAAGGGCTGTAGCTCTCTGTGTAGGCAGGGTATAAGTTGAAGCAGCCATTTGCTAGATTTGTAACAATCTGTTTCCTGCAGTTTAAAAGAAGAACATGCTTTTAAATTAAATATCTTGAAGGAGGACTGGTGTCAGGGAACAGAAATGGGAACTGAATAGCTGGAGCAGGCAGAGGGGTAGGTGTTGTGCATCTGGTTGGTGTGCCAGTAAAGGGAACATTCTTTTTGTTGTTGTTCTTCTTCTTCTTCAGTGGAAGAGCTGGGGTCAATAGATCTAACTGTAATAAGCCGATTGTTTACAATATAGTGGTCAGCTTATTATAATGAAGTGCTTTCTTTTTTTTTCGCTCTTCAGTTGAAGAGTTGAGGGAGTGGGGCACTGGTTCATAGTACTGACCCAAGGTTCTGGTTAAACCAACTTTCTTCTGCTTCTGAACCACTTCTGTTGCCAAAAGGGAAGACTGATAGCCTCTTTTTGTGACAAATTTAGAGATGCAAGGGCAGGAGGGGAAAGGTAAGAATGCTGGCATAGTCATTCTGAAGGTGTAGTCTGTCCCTTTTTTTCTGAAAGGATCCCTGTTTTTATTTTTGCCCTCATTCCGCTTTTCTTTTGGTTCATTGTTTGCCAACAGATGACAAGGATTGCTTATTTTGTCATAGCAGAAATTGCTGTTCCTAACAGGAAACTTCTGATATTAATAAAAAGATGGTATTATAAAGGAGAAATACTGTTTTACATTAAAAAATAAATACAATAAAATTCTCTTAAGAGTGCAATACATTCTGTGAGGAAGAATTCCCCTATGGGCACTTAAGTGTCAGAAATTAAGTCTGAAGCTGATTGCTGTTCCTCTGGAGCCTCAGAGCTGCTTTCTCTTGAAACAGTAATAAAGGCCTGGATTTGGTTACATTCTGACTGCAGATTTTTCTCCAAGGACTTGTCCAGTGTAGGTGGGAAGGGAGTCAGAGCTTTTTGAAGGTTGTCTGTTTGTTGTATCTTGGACAGGATACAACCCAAATAGTCAAAGGCTACTATAGCAGTAAAAATGACGAACATCTAAATTTGGATTCAGTTAAAGTCATTCACCGTCCCAGTCAGATTAGGTTCTTTTTAGAATGCACCTGTAAGTTCACAGGTTTTGACTGACACAGTCATAAAGTGGTGACCAGAACAGATGACCATAGCTAATGATAGTGTCTCTCTCATGGGAAGATGAAACTAGAGAACATGTACCACTTCAGTGTTAATCATCCTTCAAAACTCTTAGACTGCAAGCACATTTTGTCTTTCTAGCTGCATGCCTGCAATGTATCATGTTACATAAATTAACTCAGAAAGTTTTTTAAAGGGATATTTCCTTGACCTTGTTGTTGGTGTTGGTCTTTTGGCTTTTTCCCGGTAAGGGGTCGCCACAGCGGAACTCCGGTCCGCTAATGATTGGCAGTAGATTTTTTTACGAAACGCTGAGGTGCCAGCTCGACACCCAACCTTCAATGAAGGCACGCCCATTTACGCACGCATGTCTTTCAAATGCTACCCAACCTCGGGGAAGACATGCAGACTCCACACAGAAGGCACTCCCAAGCCAAGTCGCAAATCGAACGGGAGAACCTATTGCTGTGAAGTAACAATACTACCGCCATACCACCGCGGCATTATTTCCTTGACCTTGGAGCTAATAAATTAATACCTTTCAGGCTTAGAAGGAATTATGATCCTTTACAAGGTGAAGTAATTTCTAGTAAGTTGATGTCAGGAATGTCTAACAGAAAAAATGTACATACTGTCTGGTAAATGCTTGACTCAAAGTATTTCTTTCATATTCTACACGGAGACCCCTGCCAGGTAAACTAGAGTGAAAAGCAACAGTACATTGTTTTGCCATAAACTGTTATGTTATAATGTCAGAACTATTCCAGGTTTTCTCTTTTATTTATTTATTATTAGCATTTGTTTGCGAGGTTAGTCCCACTGGGCCTAAAAAAAAAAAAATCCTCGACACCAGTACACAAATACAATGTATCATTAATGTTTATAATTATTGCGATATATAAAACAATACAGAATCATTAAAGATAACTGTACAAACTGCAAACGAAAGAAAGAAAGATGCATTATATAATGCTGCACACTACAATTTTAAAACAACAATGCAATGTGATGAAATTTTGTGATAATATCTTAGAATATGGAAATAATGGACTTACAAAAGAAAAAATGTGAGGAGTATAAAATATGAAGTAAAAACAAAATGAGTATACTGAAAATAACTGAGGCGCAGGTTGGTAGGCTGACATCAGGAAAAGTGGGGATGAGAAGAGAAAGGTAAGGAAAGAAAAAATCTGGATCTAAGAATCTAAGCAGCTCTGGGGACTTTGCAATTTTTCGGGAATGCCATTGGGTATGGGGTAAGGTCGGATGCCTTCACCCTGTCCAGAGGCTTCCAGGCCCTGCCATCACTCAGTCACTCCCTGAAGGACTTCCATCATGGGGGGTTCTGCTTGACCCCACCTCACCCAGGCAGAAGCTCTCCAGGCCCTGCACCCACCTGCCTGGCTCTCCCGTACTGACTTCTGGCAGGGCCAAACCCTACAGTCCTCCTCTACAACCTGGCCAGGAGACCTTCTCCAGCTGTGCCCTCCCATGTCCAGGGACTCCACTACCTGCATGTCTCCTGCAGGCTGCCAAATCGTGCCGGATAGCTCATCTCTGACCCTCTCAGAGGAGCTTCCCTCTGATCCCATCCACTCCTCCAGAACTCCCCTCGGCCGCTGAGGGAGATCTGCTCTCATGAAGGCTTTAGAGTCCCCCTGTTTTCCCATCCAGAGCAGCTCTGGGGACTTTGGGATTTTTCAAGGATGCTGTCAGTTATGGGGTGAAGTTGGATGTCTTCGCCCTGGCAGCAGCTTTCCAGGCCCCTCTGCCATCCACCCTGGAACTTCCTCAAGGACTTCCATCATGGGGAGCTCTACCTGATGCCACTCACTCAGGCAGGAGCTCTCCAGGCCCCACCACTGTCCACCAGTTGCTCCCTTAAGGACTTCCATTATGGGGTGGGGGCTGTGCCTGACCCCGCTCACCAAGGAAGGAGCTCTCCAGGCCCCACTGCTGTCTGCTCTAGTGCTCCTTAAGGACTTCCATTGTGGGGAGCTCTGCCTGAACCCCCCCTCACCCAGGCAGGAGCTCGCCCAGCCCTGCCACTACTTGCCTCTCTTCCCCTTCCAGACTTCCATCCCAGAGGAGGCATGGTCTGTACCCCCTCACCCAGGTGAGAGCTGTCCTGTACCAGTTACTTTCCACTTCTCTCTCCCTTCCAGACTTCCATCGGGACTGACCCCCTCTTGGGTTCCACTTCTACCCAGGAGAGAGAGCTCTTTTCCAGGGTTATATATCTCCTAACTGCTGCCAAATCATGCAGTGTCATGTGTGCTCTTTGAGCCTCTCAGGGGATCTTCACAGCCTCATGGAACTCTGGACCATGAAGCCTCAGACAGTCCCTCATCCAGATTTCTGTGACACTGGTTCTCCACTTTGCCTTGCACCTAGGGCTTTCAAACTTGCAAGGGATGTGGCCCTGGGTCCCCCCATCTCTGCACTTTTTGCAGTGCACCTCAGTCTTTTACCCCCATAGTGCCAGGTGCCAACAAATGTGCATCGCTTCAAGCCTCCTGGCATGTGGCCTCTTGCCTCCTGGGTGGTGCTATTCACAGAGTGGCATCTCCCAGTGCCTTGTGAAGGATGGGAGGTCAACCTGCCTGCCCCGGTGCGAGATGACATGGCTGCCCTATCTCCACTCCCATGGGGGCTGGGAGAATGGGACTGCAGACCTGGATTCCCTGGGCGGCCCTCAAGTGTCCCAGTTTAGGTCCTGTAATAAAATGGTTACCTTGGGTCAGACCAATTAGTAAAACTGTTTTTCATGTTAAGAATCTCAAGTCAGATTGATGAGATGATTCAAATGACATAAGAGTTAGTTTTTCAAACACTAAATTTTAATTCCAGTGAGGAGCCACTTGCTTCCTAGTTTGGTATGTAACACCCATTTCAAAACATTTTCATATGAGATTGCAAACAGGAGAGTCCATAGGCATACATTCTGAAATGACTGACAAATGATATTGGTGGAGAAGTAAGACAGACCAGAGGATAGATACTCCTTCAAATAATGTAGAACTAGGGAAACATTAGCCCTGAGTAGGTGCTGATTTATTTTCTTGGCACTGACTAGGTAGGGGTAGCCAGTGTTGACCACAGACCTGCTCTGTTCATAAATTTGTTCAGCAAACTACCCAAAAAGAACAAATGGGGATACTTGAGATTAACTTGGCTAGGCTTGTAAAGGCTCTAGGGCCACTAGCTTAGTAACGTCCTATGGACCTATGAACTAGAAAACCTTTTCCATTTACCAATATATAATTTTCTAATTGCAGGTTTTCTTACCTCCATTAATACCTGCTGCACATCCTCAGAAAAACAGTGGTCTATCATCGAGGCAGTCATTTGCAGTTGTTTGCGGTCAGGATGTATCAACAATCCCTTGTCTTATGTGAGTAGATCCAGTCTGTGAGAAAGCTTGTGGTAATGGCCCCTGACCATTCCCAAAAGAGGAGATTACTACTGCTGCTTAAGCCAAAAGGATTTTGTTACAATGATCTTTCTGAATCTTCAAAATTACCCTGGATATTAGTGGAAAGGTGGAAAAGTATATAAGAACATTCCTGTTTAAAGAAAAAGCATCTGTCTTCCTGGCTGTTTGCATGGAGTACTGGAGCAGAAGTTTGCCAAGTAATTGTTGTGTATGGAGGCAAAAAGATCTACCTGAGGCATTGCCCACAGCTGGATCAGTTCTTGTAAGATCCTGTGATTCATTTTCCATTCATGAAGGTCTGCCTGGTGCTGCCCAGCTTGTCTACCACACAGTGTTGTTCTGATGATATGTAAGATGCTTGTAGAAAGAGATTGTGCTGACAAGCTATACCCCTGGCTATCATGGCTCATCTGCACAGAGGGTAAGATCCTCTTCTCCCTTGCCTGTTTATGTACCACATCACTCTAGTGCTGTCTGTAAACACTTGAAGTGGTCCTGGAGACTGTAGATGATTGAGAGAGTTGAAAACATTTGGAAGTCCCAACATCCCTTTTATGTTCTTGTATTTTGGTCTGTCTTTTCTATTCCAAAGGCCCTGCACTTTTATCCCCATACAAACTGTTCCTCCCAAGAACGTCTACTGCATCTGTTGGAATAACTGTACAATAGCTGGAAGGGAGAATGGGAGACCTGGATTCTGAAAAAAAAATGATGTCTCCACAAAAAAAATCTCTCTGTTCACAAACCCCAACCTTGGAACCTGGAATGTCAGGGGATGTTGATGGTTTAACCATACAGCTTTCAAGTACCATTTGAATTTTCTCATGTAGAGTCTTGCAAGAGGAATCATGCAAATTGTAGAAGTCATGAGACCCAAAATCCTGAGAAATTCCCTTACTAAGATAGTAGCTTGAGTGGAAAAACTCAGAAATAGATCTAGATACTAATTTATTCTTTCCTGTGGAAGACAAGCTTTTTGAACTAAAGTGTTCAAGAGACAACCCAGTAAAAACAATCCAGTGAGAAGGAGTAAGACAAGATGTTTATACATTCTCCTGGAATCCCTCTGTGTAGGAGATCCCTTGCTCAGCAAAGTCCTGGCACTTTGAAAAAGACTCTACAAAGATAAGCAAATAGTCTTAATAGTTAATAAAGCAAATACCTTTCAGTCTGCAATAGGCTATCATAGGAGCTAGACACTTTGTGAATATCCTTGGAGCAATGTACAGACCAAAAAGTAATGCAGACTAATAATGTAAGCAGACATAGAAAACTTTAATACATGTCTGAAATCTGGATCTATAGGAATGTGATGATATATATCTTTTAAATCTAAGGTCAACAGAAAACTTAAATGGGGAATATGTGGAAGGGATAACATTTTGAACTTGGGCACTATCACAAACAGGTTGAGAAAGGAAAGATATAGAACTGGTCTCCAAGAATCCTTTTTCATTTATGCTAAAATCATTTTAAATGCCCTTTTTCCTAATTGTTCATGAGGGACCACTTCTATTACCCCCTGAAACAACAGGTGCTGAATGACAGGAGGGAAAAGAGAAGTTTGGTCTAGTGAATGGCGAGAGGATGAATTCCTCAAAAAGGTGGAATGGGCTCCCACTGTCATCTGTAACATTGATGGATTACTTTCAAAACCTTCATCTGTCTGAAAAGTCCAACTGTGTGTAGCTTCCACTGTATTTCATTGTAGAAGTAATAGACTGTAGTTTTTAATTACACCACAAGGTGGAGCTCTCTTCAGGAATATAAAAGGCAATTTCAAAAGTGAAAGAGGAGACTGAGATACTAGCTGAAGGAGGGAAGACTGAAACAGGGAGCTGAAGGGAAAAAGGGCCTTGCAGCATGACTGGATTTTTTTTAATGCTTTGGGACAGGGAAGTGGAGGAGAAGATTGTGTCTGCCTTTTGCTGAAATCCTGGATGATGGTATTTTGTGCAATCAGGAGAGAAGTCTGAAACCAGCAGTTCCACGGTTGCATATGATTCAGCAAGAAAAGGGGTTCCTTTGGGCCTAGTACAGAGAAGCCATAGATGATTACCAGAGTTCTGGCAGGTGATTTTTCTAATTCTCTCATCAGAGGAACCACAGTGCCTGGTCACTAGGATATTCTCCACGGAGTGGTGAGAGGCTCTGGCCATCATTTTATATTTTTATAAGATTGTGGATCCCCCCCCCCCAAATGCTTTGTGGATTACAAATAAATGGGATGCATATGAGCTCCAACTTGGGCCCCATCATGCCGGCAGCAAGACTGTATGTAGCCACTGGCCAGTGAACAGAGTATAATAGAGTGTTTCATAGTTAGTTTGTTTAGAATTGATCAAGGGGGTTGAGGGTGTTAGTACGGTTCAATGAAATTGCATTTTCTCATATTTGTACTGTTGTATTATAAATCTTCTTTGTTCAATGGCATCACATTTTGCTCATGTTAGGACTGCTGCTTTCAAGAATTTTGCTGCTCAATGACAGTGCATTTTCTCATACCTGTATTGTTGTAGTATAAAACTCTTTTATTGCTTAATGACAGTGCATGTTTTCCCATGTGTGTATTGCTGCATTATATAGCTTTACTGCTCATTGATATTGCCTTCTTTGTGCATGTTTGAATGTCAAGACCTTTTTCTGTTGAGTTCTGGGGAAGAGGGTGAATGTATGTTTTCATTGCATGCATATCTCACCTTGCCTTATTGTGAACTGGTGCACTGTTGAAATAATTTGTTTGTGGTTGTGCTATTGCCTTTTAAACTAGATGTGTCACCTAGAATAAAATCTGTCATTCTTGCCACCTTGGTGTGTTGGGCCTATAGGGGTGTCACCAGAGTCAGGTAGGAAGGAACGCATATCTACTTCAACCACACCTGTGGATGCACTACATGTGTAAGCTACACTTACTCATAATAGTAGATGTTTACATTCCTCACTGCTGCAGTAGCCTTTAGGCTATATTGGCTACATCTTACTCAAGATGCAACAACTGGCCAGCTTCCAATGGCTCTATCTCCCTCCCATATTTCCACACTGTTGATTGTTCAGCTCTGAGAAGGGAAAATCAGCAATCAGAATGGAAAATTATCAGGACTTTCTTGCCTAATAGTTAAGAAGCAGCATACTCACTCTGAATTAAACAAACAAAAAATAACCACCAAACTATTTCCTAACATTAACTATATACAATATTATGGGGTGGAAAGTGGGTGTGGCTACTGCAGTAGTGAGGAATTTGGACATCTACTGTTATGGGTAAGTGTACCTTACACAGCTGTACTGTTTATCCTTCCCACAGCTGCAGTAGCCGTTATGCTATATGGGTTGATTACCAAAGCCTATCCAACCTGAGGAGGAAGGATATGGATCCAGGACCCCTTTGAAAATGGTCCTAGCATAGTTAGTCTGGGATTTAGAAAAATAATTCAATTTGTAATGCATAATGCATTGTAAATGTATGTACAGAGCACCATGTAGCTGCCTCTAGAATGCTTCTAGAGTCCAGTCCCTCCTAATATGCCATTAAAGAAGACAAGGCCCTAGTAGAGTGTGTCTTGATACTGCCTAAAACTGGTTTACCACAGTGGGTAGAACAAAAGGCAATAGCTGACACCAACTATCTGGGAATAGTCAGTTTTGTCATGTGTTGTCCTTTCTTAGTCCTAACATAAGAGATAAATAGCTGCTGAGCTTTTCTAAAGGACTTGGTTCTGTCAAGATAATACCTGAAGTGTGTATGCACATCCAGTGTATGTAGAATCCTTTCTACTTAGTTCTGAGCATCAGGACACAACACTGACAGATTGATGGTCTGATTCAAAGTAAATTCTGAAACAACCTTGGGTCTGAATGAGGGATTTGTTTTTAATGACACCTTAGCCCTACAGAAGACCAGACAGCTTCAACCACCATGAGAGCTTGCAACTCAGATACTCTCCTTGCAAATGTTAGATCAATGAAAAGAACCGTTTTCAATGTAATGAACCTTAAATATGCCTGATGTGCAGGTTCAAATGGAGAAGTTTTAACTTTTCCAGCACAAAGTTAAGATCCCAAGAAGGAGCAATAGTGGTCCCAGTGTTAACACTCCTTTCAAATACTGTTTTATTAAAATATTGAAGAAAATAGAGAATCTAGGGGCAGGCATGCTGAAATGGTCACAAGATGTACCTTAATAGAGGAGTAAGAAAGGCCAGTGGCTAGCAACTCACACAGATATTTGAGCACCAGTGGTACAGAATCCCTGATGGCACCCTGGTTATTGGCTAGACAATAAGTAGAATCTCTCTTCTATCTTGCCAATAAAAGATTTTCTAGTAGCAGGTTTTCCTGCCTCCTTTAGTATCCAGTGGCAGCTGGTGCTATTGGGCTTGAGGACTGCAGCCCCCTCAGCTGAAAACCAAAATAAAAAAATCCCAGAACTCACACTTGCATGCGTGGAAACCCAAATCTGGACTGCTGTTTAACCAGTCTGGATTCAGAAGAAGGCAGCAGTCTTACAGATGCCCCAGAAGTCTATGCAGTTACAACCACATAGACTGGAAGGGGATCGGACTGCAAGGTCTGCAGTCTGTGCATGCTTGGAACACATACAGGCTTGGTATTCTGGCACACTTTTGGAGAAAACAGCTGACTGCTTTTAATGAAGTTTGGCTTTGGTGATGGTGTGTGTGTGTGTGTGTGTGTGTGTGTGTGTGTGTGTGTGTGTGTGTGTGTGTGTGTGTGTGTGTGTGTGTGTGTGCGTGTGTGCGTGTGTGCGTGTGTGCGTGTGTGTGTGTGTGAAATGCCCCAGTTAAGTATAACTGGTAGCTACAGAGAGTAACTCAGGTTCACACCCTCAACCTTGGGTACAGGTAGCAAGAACTTGAATTCCCTACCCACCACCACTTGTGAAATGCATTCAGATTTTTGCCACATATTTTTGACCTGTTCTGTTCCTCATAAAATCTGTGGTTTGAGTTTTCTGGATTTTCAGACATTTGAATTTCAGACTTCATATTCTTCAGAAAGTACATGGTAACACAATTTTCAAAGTTTATAAGATCAATAATTGGAAGTTGTCCCTATTTTGGGGGCTGTATTCCCTGATTACTGGCTTTGTGGTAAGAGGTTGAGGGCTATGGTGAGAACTGAATTTACTGAATATGTTTGGGGCCCTATTTCCCCATTATTGGATTTGTCCAGGTGTTTTGTGCAGAGAGGTTGACAGCTAGGGTGAGAACTGAATTCACTCAATGATAGCCATTTAAGTTTCAGTCTTCTTGTCTTTCAAGAAACAGCTGATTTGGCAAAGTGGTATGTTGCTCTGACTGTAGTGCACAGGGTCCTGGGTTCAAGTTTTGGCATTGAAATGCATGGCAGTAGCACAGCATTTTATTTTAGCAACTTGCCAAGGTTATACAAGCAATGTTTAAAATGTGTCCCTGGTTTTGGGGCTTTTGTCCCCCCCAATAAATGTTGGCTTTTTCTAGATTTATTGTGCTCATGTGCTGCAAAGTTGAGAGATACAGCTGAGTATCGAGTGGATTTTACAAGGAGTTAAGAGCTTCAGGGGAAGAGAAGTTTAGTGCTGTTTATGCTGAGTCTGCTTGCATTGTTAATAGCACAACAGGTAGTGTACTTGCTTTTGATGCAGAAGGCTGTGGGTTCTACTCCCACAGTATGTAGATGCATTTCTGATACTGTACTGTGTTGCACTTTTAAAGGGGGTGGATGCTGCAGTCCTGAGAATGCCCTCTTTGGTAGAAATATCTAGCAACTATCAACCTGTTATCAGTTTGCCATCCATTCCCTATTGCTATATTATTAACATATCATTTTTAGTGTAACATGGACAATTTAGTCTTCAAGGGCAATAGGCACTTTATTTGTTGATGAAACAATGAAATATAAAGTTGTTTACTAGCAGCAACCTCCTCATTAGTTACAGATCTCTTTAATGTGGAATTATTTAGATGAATTTTACTTCTGCAGAGATTGTGCATATTTACTGATACTAGTGGATTGTAGAAGTTTGAGTAGACTTTTATGATGGAACTGTTCTGAATTGGGCAGTTTTGTCATTATTGGTGCATGCATTTTAGTTTCATTGTTTACTGGAAAAATGTCCAAAACAATAAATTTAAAATGCCCTCTAACAACTGTACTGTATTATACAAGGAATATAATTTAATACAATCAGGAAGGTGTATCAAAGAACACATGTATGTTTCATGTGCAAGGGGCCTGTGATTTGAAAACAGCCCAAAGCTCATCTTTATCTGCTACTGGCCAGATGTATTTTCTTTGAATGCGAGTTTCAATGCTGTTTCAATGGATGTGAGGTTTCAAGGGCAGAGAAGTTTTAATGCTAAGTCTATTTTCATTGTTCATAGGTTCATAGGTTGGTACTAGGCTATCAGCCCTAGGGCCTATACAAGAATAGTCGTAGCATTTCCCTGGCTATTTCTTCCCACACTATTTACTTCCCTGGACCCCTGTCTAGCAGGGCGACTGACATGATCCCTAGGGTTAATTTCCTTTCTCCTATCCAATCATCAAGGTTCCTTTTGAAGAGGGCCAAAGAGGCACTCTGCTTGACATGTATGGGCAATCTATTCCAGAGTCTGGGGAGTCTCTGGGTCAGGAACCTATCCCTCCAGCATGTTTTGTTTATTGTGATGACAAGGTTTAGATCCCTGGAGCATGTGGCTCTGAGGGATTTGGATTTCTTTAAGTGCAGCATGTCCAACAGCTCTGGGTTTGACATGGCCTTGTATGTTAAGCAGAGCTCGCCTCTGAGTAGACGATATGTGACAGAGTATAGCTGGAGTTTTTTAAGGCAGTCAGTGTAGGGCATCTGCTTTAGGCCTGTGATTCTTTTAATGAGGTATTTCTGCGGCCTTTCCAGTTGTTGCAAATGTTTTGAGAGGTACATACCAAATGGGGCATTGTATTCTATAATGGGTCTAATGAGGGATGAGTACAGTGGGACAATGACGTCCTTTTTTCTGGATGAAAAGCCCTTAGTGATGAGGTGTGCCACATAGAAGGATTTCCTGACTGTTGTTGCGATGTGGTTATCGAAGGTGAGACCACTGTCCACCTGTGTCCCTAAGTCTCTTATCACACTTTCGGTGTTTAGTGTACTGCCACCTATATGGTAATTCACGGATACATGATTTTTTCCCAAAGGGGATAACTATACATTTATTGGCAATGAGCTTGAGCCCATGGCTCTGGCACCAAGCATCTGTTTCTGTAAGGCCCTTTTGTAAAGTATCCACATAATTTGGGGATTCAATAATGGCCCCCAGTTTGCAGTCATCTGTGAACTTTGTTAGCCAGAGTCCCTTAGTGTTGGCCTGTACTTCAGAGAAGTAGATGCCAAACAAGAGCGATCCCAGGACTGAACCCTGAGGTACTCCACTTGTCTGGAGCTGGATTTGTAGTTGGCTACTGTTACAGTGTGGGTTCTATCAGTAAGCCAGTTAGCAACCCATTGGGTGATGTAGGGATTAATGCCCAGCTTAGTAAGTTTAGCTATGATTCCAGAGTGGGGGATGGCATCAAAGGCATTGGCAAGGTCTAGATAGGCTGTGTGGACCACCTTACCCTTGTCCATGGCTCTGGAGACTGATTCAAAGAAGTCAATCAGGTTCAGGAGACAAGATCGGCCCTTCACAAATGCAAACTGGGTGGGGTCCAGTGTTTGAAGGTTGCCAAAGTCTTTGTTTATAAGTTCCATGATAATACGCTCCATGGCCTTGCAGATAAGGCTTGTCAGACTGATGGGACGGTAGTTTCCAGGATCCAAGGTGGATCCCTCCTTGTGGAGTGGGATAACTGTAGCTCTGCGCCACTCAGTGGGCATGAAACCTGAGGTGAGGCTATGATTAAACATGACACTTAGGTGAGGTGCCAGTTCATATTGTAGTTCATGTAGTACACAGCCTGGGATGTCATCTGGTCCCATGGATGCTGTATTCTTAGCTTTGGAGAGTGCATTTTTTACCTGTGTGGCTGGTATTACCGGAATTTGGCAATCTTCCGGTATTGAGATGGGCCATTTAGAGGGTGAGAGGGGGGGTGAAGTTGGCACTTAATCAATCTGCCAGGATATTGGCAATATCATTGGGATCAGTATATTTAATGTCATTCTGTTTTAGCTCAGAGCAGATCTGAGCATTGCCATTTAGATTCTTGACATAGTTATAGAATGCCTTGTGGTTGTCTTTGGAATCTTTGGCAATTTTATGTGAGACTGCATTGCTTTGTTTAGCAAATGTCTATTAGTGTTTGTGCTGTAAAATGTAAAATAAAACTTTTAAATGAAATCCAAATCACCTGAAAAGTAAAGCAGTATGGACTTACACTGTTTATGGTAAATGGGGTGAAATAGCCAAGTAATGGGACATTGGAATGGCTTCAGGGGGGAGGCCCCATTCAACCATGATTTTGTGGGGGGGGGAAGGGTGGCAAACTCAAAAACAGCCCTGGCTGAACTATACCTCTCAACTGTCCAGATTTTCACAGAATTAATAGATTTTTGCTTCTTATTTTTGGCTTGTTCCTCATAAAATTTGTGGTTTTCTGGCAAATCATTTAGCAATGAAGTCACTAAATAATGACAGCCAATGAGTTTCAGACTTCATACCCTTCAGAAAAATGCATGCTAAAGCAAGACCTGTTATTCTATCAACTGTCTAAGTTTATACAACAGCAATTTTTAGTACTGTCTGTATGTTCCCCCAATATATTTGGCCTTGTCCAGATTTCCTGCGTTAAGAGGTTGAGAGGTATGTGCAAATAAATTGATTTATAGAATTAGGTATATCTAAACCTTTCAACTGTCCCCAACTTTGGCTCATAATGTTGCTCTCCCCCTAATAATCCCTCCGCAAAATGGCAATTTTGGAAGAAAATGTGGAGGGTTTACAATTAAGAAATAATTGTGATGATCAGAGTTATATATTACTTTTATTTCAGAATGCTTGTAGATTCTCTTATTTTGTCAGCTGCTCAACTTAACAGTATTAATATTAAAAAGTGTGCCTTCTTTGACAGGTTCCCAGCTGTCTTGTGTGGCTATTTTATATTTTGTATCACATTTTTGGTCTACATTTCATAAAATGTTGGTTTTCTGGCAAACTAGTGGCAAATCATTAAAGACTGAATTTAGAAAATAATGACAGACATTTGAGTTTAAAATTTCTTACCCTTCAGAAAATTCATACTAATGCAAGACCTACTATTCTATTATCTTTCTAAGTTTATAAGAGCAATATTTAAACATTGTCCTTATTTTTGGGCCTTTGTCCCACTTCTGTTTATGGCTTTGTCCAGATTTCTTGCTCTGAGGTTGAGAGGAATGACACATGTCATGGCCATCACTGTCAGCCAGAGACATTTCAAATTGTGACATTCTTGTTGCAACCCACTCCCCCATGTAGTGAGTCTGGATGTGTCCAAGCAAGGCAAGGAGCAGTTATGCAGTGTAAGTGTGCAGAGTACCCCCCCCCCATCCAAGGTAGACACACGTACTACAGTGGCTTTTCATTTGTCCTTGATTTTGCAGAATGTTCTGGTTTTCTGTCATATTTTTATACTGCTGATTTATGCTTATTATTATTCAGAAAATACATGTTGTTGCACTGCCTGGTGCTCTGTGTTTAAGTAGCAATGCTTTAATGACCATCAAGTAAGCTTGTCTGAGATTGTAAGATGCAAGTAAGCTTTAATAAGCATACTGTTAAAGAATTACCAACATTGAAAGCCTATTTGTTGTTGCCATGCAGAGAATATTTACATAACTAGATAACGTATAAGCATTAGGTATTGAAATGCATATGACAGTATTTGTAATAAAGGACAGGATTACAGTATTTTCATTTGTTGGAGACGTGCAGTCATCTTTGCAGGCTTTACCAGTAAACTAAACAGAATACCAGTCTATCATGTGTGGTCTATAACCTGTGCAGTAATTCTTTAAGTAATTTATTTTGAGCTTGTTTCTTGTTTGCTGTTCATTTTTTACTTTGATCATGTTTTCCCCATGAAACAAGTAAATAGTTGTTGTCAGGCAGCAGGTCTTTTTTGGATAAGAAACATTTTTACAACTGGGGTATCTAAGAGATTGTTACTTTCAGCGTCTTACTTGGTACTTTTATAAAACTGAATATAAACTATAATTAGAAATGCAGTGCAATGAGAAGTGATTTGAGATGAGTGCTGCTTTTTTATACTTGATTTTGACTGGCATTCCAGTAATGTATTTAAAAAGTAATTTATTTTTTCATGCCTTACAACCTTTTTGCTTCTATCTAGATTTAAGTAAGTTGTCATGTAGCTAATGCATTGAAATATTTTTTCTTCTACATTTCATTTTGTCTTGATTGGACTCTCATAATGACGGTTTGGCACCCAGGGCAACGTATTTAATTAAAGTCCCAGTTTTTGTGGTTTTGAGCATAGCTCCACCCCTTCCTAGTTGGTCACACCCTTTCTCATTGGCCTCACCCTTTCAACTGTTTTCTGCAGCCCCCCCTTAGATTTGAAGTCACCAGCCACCACTGTTAGTATCTGGTGCACCTCCTATGAAAAGCGATGCCTAAAAATATTAGAATTGAATAATCCAGGCAGTTAGTTGAAGATGTTTGAGAATGAGGTGTATCAGACTCCTCGTCTCTAGTGTGAGTAGGTCTAGGGTGTGAGGAAGCTTGTGGCAACTGCAGTTTGCCCATTCCGTAAGAAGTAAGAACCAGTGTTGCTTGGGTCAAAAGGAGGTTGCCACAATTATTTTTGGAGTGTCCATCTGACTCTTCAGAATTACCCTGGACATCAGTGGAAAGAGTAGAAATAAATAAAGAACATTACTATCCAAGGGAAGGAAAAAAAACATTTGTTTTCAAGGCCTGTTTGCACAGAGTCCTGGAGCAAAATATGTTGATCACTCTGACAGGAAGCAAACAGATCTACTTGAGGTGTTCCCTGCAACTAGATCAATTCATAGAAGACCCTCTCATTCAATTTCCATTTACAAGGTCTGTCCTTGTCCTGCTCAGCTCACTATGTTTTGCTCTGATGTAACATAAGATACTTTGAGGATTAAAGACTGCTGAAGAGCTAAATCCCAAGCAATCATAGCCAGCTTGCATAAAAGGTACAGCCATGTATCCCCTGCTTGTTGGTGTACCACATCATTGTGGTGTTGTTTGTAATCACCTGCAGAGGTACTGAGGACCATAGATGATTAAGAGATTTTAAGGCATGGATCACAGCCAACGTCCCTTTTATATTATGTGCTTTGGTAAATCTGAAGGTCTGAAAAATTCCACAGGCCTTGCACCTTCACCCCACAGAAACTGTTCAACAAGCACAATCTGGGGCATCTGTAGTTACAGATTGACTTGGAGATTGATAAGAAAAAGGGAGATCTGCATTAGCATGTATTAGTCATCTCTACCAGTGCAGTTATATTTCTTTACAAAGCACAAGAATGGTATCTGAAGATCCAGAGGATACAAATGTTGGGTCTTCGTGTTTTTTATGTACCCCTGAGTCGTTTTCATGTGTAACCTGTGGAGAGAACCATGAGAATCATAGATGCCATGAACCCTAGAATCCTGACCAACTCTCTGGTTGAAGTCTGAGACTGATTTGCAAAGCTCAATAAGGTTTCTAGGCAAAAATCCATGTTTTCCTGTGTCAAAGATACAATCATGTGTGATGAGGTCAGGGAAAATTTCTAAATCTTTATCTGGAATCACAGATTGCTTAGTAGTGGAACAAATGTTAAGGCCTCTTGACATTTGGGAGCAGACTCCACAAAAATAAGTAATTTGTCTAATTAAGAGAAATGTGAGTGACAATCAGTCTCCCATGAGCTAAGACTGGAGGTAGAACATTTGTAAACACAACTGGATCAGTAGATAACCAAAGGGGTAATGCAAAGAACTAATAGTGTGACCCAGATGCAGAAAATTTCAGAACTTTCCTGAAACCATAGGCTATGGAAATGTGATGATATACATTTTTTAAGTCTAATGTTACTATAAAGCTTCTCCAGAAAATGGGAGGTAACAGGCTCTGAAGGGTCAACATCTTAAATTTTGGAGCTTCCACATAGAGATGTAGAAGGAAAGGTCTAGAACTAGTTTCCAATAAGTTTCTTTCTTTAGTACCAGAAACATCCTGGAATAAAAGCCTTTGCTCCTTTGATTTAATGACACTGCTTCTAAGGCTCCTAGAAGTTCTTAAAGGGCCAAAACTGCTGAAGTAGATAAAAGTAATAAATACTTTTTTCTTCTTTATCTAAAAATAGGCTATAATATTAACTTTCCTGTGTGGAAGGGTTCACCATAGTGGAATTATCTGCCAGAATGGAGCAGAAGTGCTGACTGCTGCTCTTGTGAAGCCTCTGAGCTTCTTCTTCATGAGGCAACAAGAAAGTGCTGAAGATTTTCCAAACTGAGTGCTGATTTTGACAGTCAACGTGGAAGTGTGAAAGACAGACAGAGCTTTTGAAAGTTGTTCAGTTGCTGTGTCTTGGCCAAGACACAAATCATATAGCCTAAAGGCTAATTGCACCACCAGAAATGATGAACATATATCTGCAAAGATAGAAATGGAGGTTCAGACTTTCTGGAAGGATTAAGGGTTTCGCTGTGTGGGAGGGAAGTATTACATATAGTAATTCTTATTAAACTGTCCTTTGTTCAGGGGGGCTCATTTCTTTTTGGAACTTCCTAGCCATAGCTTTTTAAACATTTGTTTACCAAGAACTTGCTGGGTCTATTTATTTTGCTTTTTAAAGAAGGGTGTAGGGGAAACATTAAACACACTTTGCAAACTTACAGACAGTAGGCTGAAAAATCTGACAGATACCTTAAATCATATTCTCAAAAGAGGCAAACATACATTTAACATATGAACTTCACAGTTGACAATTCTAAAAGCAAGTATTGCAGAAGAATACACTTTTATCAAAAACTTTCACATCCTTGTCAGAAAGAGAGGGACTAGTATTAACCAAATCTTTATCAACATCTGGGTTCACTGAAGTGATAGCTGGTGGGTGTAATGAGTTTATAAATACTTATAAAGCTAAAGAACTTTATACAATCTGTGTGCTTTCTTGAGAGCAGCAGGCTTATTGTCAGGCAAGCTACACGCTGTGACAAAATATCCTCCAAAGCTGAAAGATCAGGAAGAATTGGGCTAGGTTCTGGAAATTTCAGTTGTAACAAATCTTAATACTTCTTTACAGAAAATATCATTATTTTCCACTGAACATCTGATTCATGCAGGAAATACTTTCAGAAAAAGAGAATCTTTCAAAGAGACTGTGAAAAGTCACAGTCTCCTCAGAATCTGAATCAGCAATCTGACAAAACAAAACAGAATTTGCCTCTTCACAATAATTTCGTGGTTCAATAACTTGAACTTCTTCAAAAATTGAAGAATCTCTTTTTTTTCTTTTTACCAGAAACAGCTAAAGTGAAAGGGCAAGACCCTGAACTAGACCTTGAGCTAAGTGCAATATATCACTTCTGCCCAAAGTGACAGAGACAGGTGAAGAAATATGTCTAAGCCTATGCTTCTTTTTGACATGAATTTCTAAAGAAGCAGATCCAGTTTCAATAGGACCCCTCCCCCCATGGATAGGTGTAGCATTCTGGTTAGGTAGAGTGGTATTTCCTGTCCCTTCTCCTGGGATCAAAAAGAGTGGCTTTCCCATGCCTACCAAGGGCACTCCAACAGAAGTGGCTATTTACTCCAGAAAAAGCCAGGGAAAAAGATGAATGGACTGAGGAACCAGAAATGTCCACAGCAGAGTCACACATCTGCAGCTGAGGCACTTTACCAATCTGCTATGATGACAAAGACTGATCAGTAATTTTCTTCTTTTTGAAGCTTTAAAACAGAAGAATCAAGGAATCAGCAGGGTGTTACATGATTAAGCTGAAAAAGACACCTGGTTCCATGGAAAGCCTGGCACCAGTAGTCAGTAAAACAGGTAACTAGTAAAAAAAGTAACTTTTTTATAAATAAAACAGAGTAAAAAAAAACATTTTACACCCTTACCCCACCCCCAAAGTAAAAAAGCACAACTTTTATCACAGAAAAATATAGTTTTAACATTATTTTTTACCACACAAGTGAATAAAAATGACACTCCTGTATAAAAGTAATTAAAATGACAATCATTAAAAACACTTTTCTTATCTTTATTTTTTAAAGAAGTACTATTTCTGTAACTAAAAGTATAGCAGACTTTTTTTTCCCTAAAGGGAATTTCCCTGCCCAGTACTGGAACAGCATTAAGTCAATCCTCGTAAATCCACAAGAAAAGCACTATTCAGTGACAGGAAATCTCCAGAGGACTTGGCGACCAAAACTGGTGTTTTTTGTCATCTCAGCTCAAACTTTCTAATAGTTTGAGTCCATGAAAGGGGACCTGAAAGGTTTGGACACTGGCCAGCTGTTATATCTATCCATCTACATCCCCTTTTTCCCCATTTTTTGCACATAGGGTTGGGTGTCACTTCAACAGTGACAATCATCTAAACCCAAGGTTCACACTACTGAGTGGCTAGCCCTTAACTTGATATAATCCAAAAATACAAAAGTTTAATAAAGTTTTTGCCAAAATAAAAGTGTTTCCTCATAAAAAGTTTACTCCAACACCAACATAAGAACTGTCTTCAAATATGTAAGGACAGTCTAATCCGATTTCTTTCAAAATAACTGTTAAATTTTCATACACAGAAAAATATACAAGTTTTCCTCATAAAATAAGATTTTAAAAAAAGGCTTTCCCCACTGGGGACTTATCTTCACAGTTCTTGAAGACCCACTAATTAACTGACAAATTCACTGGGCCCGCAAAAGAAGTACTCACTTTGGCAAAAAATAAGATCTGAAGTTTTTTGTAAGGCACCCAAAGCTCTAATGTGCTGGCCAGTGCAGGGGCTATGACCTACTGTATATAGCTTAGGCTACTGCAAAGGCGATCTCTATATTGAACATATTAGTAATTCTGAGTATTATACAAGGAATCAAAATGTTTTGTCAATCTTGGAAAATGCAAAATAAATCAAAAGGGCCCATGGTGTTAAAAAACAATAAATAGTATTTTGGAACGTATTTATTGAATATCCACTGCAGAGAAAAGTTTTGTGTATTCTGGTCTCTTTGTGCAGTATGATTTTTTTTAAATGCTGCATTTGCTGACTCGGAAAAGAAAATTGTTTGCTTATAAATCCCATCCAAGTTTTAAAACAGTATTTTTAACAAGAAAGAAGAAAGTATGCAGGTTTAACTTTCCAAGTTCACAAAATCTCTATGTTACCCCAATCCTAACATACAATCTATTGCTTTATCTAAACTCCAACAAACATACCACAAAATACCTAGATTTGCTACTAACTCTTCTTGTAACTCTCACCACTGTTTTGCTCTCAACTCTCTTCAATGGCTGTAATTCCCCCAACAGCTCCTACTATCAGAATTTCAAATCACACTTTAATATACAAACCATCTTCCTGCCTATCCCTCTCCTCCCTTAAATCCCCTTATACCCCCACTCGTCCTCTCCTTACATTCAATCAGCAACACCTAGATATTTACAAACCTAACAAAAATGTTGGAAACTACTATACAAATGCACTGTAGCCCAAGTCTGGAATAAACTACCCTCACATGTAAGAGCCACCCCCCACCTTAATCACTTCAAATAGGAACTCAGACTACACCTACTCAACACAAAGTCCTGCCCCTATCAGGATCCTACCTAACCATATACACTTTTGTATTATCACTATTTCTCTACACAGACATCTCACTCCACCATTTCATAATTTTCTTTCTTAACACTTAGTTTTACTAACAATTTTACAGTCATTACCCTGACTTCTATATCACATGTATATATGTATATATTTGTAGCTCTACATTAAATGCTTTTCAGTATTAGAATTATATCTTTGTATTAGAATTATATCTTTGTAAAAAAATCTTGTTCATCATGTTTATATTCTGTACTTCTCTGTACTGGAGCTTTTCTCCTCTGGGACTAACCCAGTTAACAAATGTCAAATAAATAAATAAAATAACTAAATAAATAAATGTTCTTTTTTTGCAGAAGCTGTTATGGATAAATCCACATTTTCCTATTTCCATAAGACAGATATCCTAGGTAAACTGGGAACAGCAGTAAATTTAATTAATTAAGATTATTGGAAGGACAAGTTTATGTATATGTTTTCACAAGATAGAACAGAAGAAGACAAGGCAGGCATGTCTCCTAAGCCATGTGAAAGGTAACTACATGCAAAGTATAGAAAAAGCTTCACTGGCCTCTGAGTGGAACAAAAGATGGGTTAGTCTAAGATATGGTGCACACAGAAGGATAGGAAGTCATCCCTATAGCAGATTCTTGCCAAAGTAGAGCCTTATACTAGACAAATAATCAGTGACTAAGAAAAACAAAGGGTTATAATAGGAAACGTTTCTATTATTTTTGTTATTGATTAGCTAGAGTTCAAATCTTAACAAGTAAACCAGTGTAAGTTGTTATGTGACTGAAATGTTTAAGACTACAAAGTTGTTTGTGTTTACTGTAAAGCTTAAATAAAAGGTCCAAGTTATGCAAAAGATTAAGGGTCTGATTCCTGGCTAACTAGTAACAGCTAATACAGCACATAAGGGATTCAATGTTTGATAGTGTATGGTAAATTCAAGTAGAGGTATTTTATTCTAAGGCTAAAGTGACAGAAAACTGAAGATAATGTATTATGCTTATATAATAGTTTACAAAAAGACATTAACATGGGTTTTACAAGTAATTTTAATATAGGTAAATGTACAGGTAGACATATAGAAATATTCATTCATGTATAAGGTAGTAACCAACAAGAACTAGTAACTGTTTCAAACCAATGGTAACCAGCACATTATAATTGTATCCAGATTATTTTACATATATGCACATGCAGAGTTTCATAAATAATATTTTCTGAACTTAAAGGAGCCTAGAAAGGATTACATTCTAAAGGCAGATTTTATATTCATTGTTTTTCTGTTTGAGATCAGCAACATGCAATTAGTAATTACTGAATCTTTTTTAAACACGAAACATATTTATTGAATTATTACTTATGACATAGGAAATCATATATTTATATAAATGAAAACAAATCATTTTGACATACTTTCAGTTGCAAACATTATATGTCACACACAATCTTCTACACAGAGCATTACATAGCGCATTCAATTCATGCCTTCCATTAAACCTTATTCCCCCTCCAAAACATTATTCTGCATGTATTGTTCCCACAATCCCCACTGTTTCTATATAACTTGCTCCTACCATTTTTTAAAGATCCTGCTTCCAGTTCCTTTATCTTTGTTCTCTAAATTTCTCTGTTTCTGTATTCAGTTCTAGTACTGTTGGGTTAAACTTTCATTTCCATTTTCTAGTAATTACTTTTTTGGCAGCCACCAGAATTAAATTCAGCAAGGCTTTACTATCTCTAGGTAATTCTGCTTAAGTATCACAGCTCAAAAAATCATTTTCTTAGTTACTCCAATTTGCTTACCTAGTATTTCTGTCAGAGTAGTCTGCAGGGAATTGTTTAAGTCTGTCAAGTCATTACACTCCCAAAAATATGGTCCCAAGTATCTCTTTCTTCCTCATCACATCTTCACATTTGCAATCTACCTGAGGAAATTTTATTTGGATTCTGCTTGGGATATAAAAATATATATGTAAATACTTCCAAGCAAAAATTCTAAATCTTCTAGACATTATTGCATATTTGGGAGTCATACATACATCCTACTATTGTTTCTTTATGAATTGTTTATCCAAGCTCTCTTCCCAATCCTTTCTAACCTCCTTTGATAGATTTCTATAGTTATCATGCAATATTTTATATGCCCTACTAATTATCTTTTTTTAACAGCAGCCTCTGTTCTACATTCTACTAAAAATTCTATCAGTGCTGGTTTTTTACTTAGGATCCTCTGTTCCTTTCTCTTTGCCTATACTTTGACATTAGTCCTTGATTGTTTGTCTTCTCGGCTTTTCCCGGTTAGGGGTCACCACAGTGGAACTCTGATCCGCTAATGATTGGCAGTCGATTTTTATGGTGCCGAGTTGCCAGCCCGACACCCAACCTTCAGCGAAGGCACGCCCATTCACGCATGTCTTTCGGAGGCCACTCGACCACAAGGAGGACATGCAGACTCCACACAGAAGGCACTCCAGCCGAGAATCGAACAGGAGAACCTCTTGCTGTGAGACAACAACGCTACCGCTGTACCACTGTGGATCTACCTGATAAGGAAGAAAATCTCTAGTCTGCAGTATAGATGTATTTATGGCCTCCTCCCATTCCATTACCTTTCCCTCTCTAATTATTTGCTCCCAATACCCACATTTCTTTACCAGTTTTCTCCAGAAAACTCCAGACCCTTCTTACCTATTTTCTGTACCCCTAATTGTAATCATCCCTATTGGCAGAATCTCCTTTCACCATTCCCATGTTGGCTTTGTTCTTAGAATACTTTCTGCTACTTTAAGGATATAATATTCTGCATGGTTATTGCTATTCACCTTAAGGATCTGCAGCCAAAATCATAGTCTCTCCTTGTTTCTTGAGCTTCCCCCTATTTCATCATCATCAACCCTTTCCACTTTAAATTACAGCTTTTTCCTTGTGCTATGTGTAGGAGCCTTAACTGTGTAGCTCTGAAATACTCCATTCAAATCAACTAACCCCAAACCACCCTGTTCTAGTGAAAGTATCAACTTATCCCACTTGACTCATGCTCTCTTTCCCTCCCAGATTAAATCCTTACATTCTATTAATTTCTAGCCACAACTTCTCCTCTGGTTTGTAAAATATGCCTAATCTGTGTATAAAACTAAAGGGACTAAAAACATTTTCACTGTTTGTATCTTGCCATCCATATCCATAAAACACAGCTTCCATTTTCTTGGCTTTTGTATTACCTTTTGTTTAGTTTTTTCCCACATGTCCTTAACTACCATAACAGAATCATTTTTAACCCATACTCCTAAGTACTTCATTTTATCTTGCCCTCATAAATATGAGTATTACTGAACTAATTTGTGTGTGGGTACTTAGTTTACAGCTATTGCCTTTGTTTAATCTTCATTACTTTTGTATTCTGAAAAGACTTGAAACTGTCTCAGAATGTTTCACAACACTAAAATGTCCTTTTCTGGTTTTATCAGGTACAAAACAATATCATCTGCAAATAAAGTAAATTTTACCTGATTGCCGTATCAGTTATATCCTTGAATTTCTGAGTTTCTTATTTTCTTTGCCAATGTTTCTAAATATAACACAATTCTTTATTTATTCATTTACTTATATATTTGACATTTGGTTACCGGGAAAGTCTAACTGGGTCAGACACCCATTTTCAGGAGAGGCCAGGGGAGAAAAGCTCCAGTAACAAAAACTAGATTAAAACTGTTTGTACAGTATTTAATAGTTACATACAAAAAATAACAAAGGGAAAAGAGGACATCCCTGCCTGGTTCTTCCTTTCAAACAGAACTTAACAGAGAACCCCCCCCCCCATTTTAATTTTTGCCTCCAGTCCCTCATATATCCTCCTAATCAACCTTATTATTGTGTCCATTGCCAGACTAATAAAATTATGTCGAATGATTTCTTTACATCTACTCACTGACAACAGTGGCATTTTCTTATATTCTGCTTCCCTCTCGATTGTCATTGTTTTGTTAATGCTGTCAAATGTTTGCCTCCCCTCCACAAAACACACTGATCCATATCTAGCAATTTTGGCATTATCTTTGCCATTCTTTTAGCAATTACAGACAAAAACACTTTATACTTATGGTTTAGAATCAAAATGGGCCTATATGAAGCTAGATCTGGATGGGTCTTTACCATCTTTAGGTATTACAGCCACCACAGCTTTTTTTCAGGATGTTGGTGCTTCTCTTCCTTTTACAATACTTTTAAACAAAATCTTTCGGATCTTTATCACTTTCTTCTCTCCTAGTTTCCAAATTTCCACAGGAATATAATCTATTCCTAGAGGTATTCCTATAGAATGGTTATAAATTACCATTTTTATCTCATCTCTTCCTATCCTAACTATTAATAATTCACCTCATCTACCTCTAAACTTGGCATATTTAATTCTTCCATAAACATTTCCATTTGTACTTTTTCTTGATTTCCACATTTCTCTGTTGTATACAGATTTTCATAAAATTTCCAAAATATTTCTAATACCTCTGTGGAATTTCTGGTTATTTTCCTTGTTATTGGCTCCTACACTTGGCATCAACCCTTTCTACTTTCTTTTGCCTGAGCAGTTGTGTTTAAAGCTTTTGTGCTCTGGACTTATTATCAAAACAGTTGCTTAACAACAATCTTTCTAAACTCATGCATATTATCCAGTAGTCCTTTATTTTCTGTTTAGCACTTTGCAGTTGCACCTCTTCTTATTCTGTCAGATCCCCCCTATTCTGCAACACTTTAACCTTTGTCAGTCCTGCTAAATAATTCTTATTTCTTAACCATATCTCTTTTTCTTTTATTTATACCCTATTTTAGACTCCACTTTCATTTTATCTTCCGCCCTAGCTATACTTTCTGAAGAAATTTTTATATTCCCCAATAACTCACAAATATTTTTCATTACCCATTTCTTAAAGTCCTATCTGTTTAACATATGGGTATGAAACAGCAGTGTCTCATTTTTATTTCATTACTCTGCATTTTTATTTTAGTTATTATTTGCACATGATCTGAAATAGTTATTGGATGTGTTTCAAAACTTTCAATTAAATGTAAATGTTCCTGTGAAATATAATTTCTCTTTGGCCTAGAACAGTTTTTGTACCTTGGGGAAAAATATGTAAATTCTCTCCGAGCTCCTACTACTGAATTCACATCTTCCCTAGCAAATATTTTCATAAATTTCTTCAAAAATCTACTCTCTTTTGATATATTTTCCCTTCTAGGCTTTCCAGATGCATCTTCACTGCTGCAAATCAAATTCCAGTCCCCAACTATAAGTAATATTCCCCAATGAAAGCTGATTATTTCTCCCAGAATTTTATCAAGCTCCATTGTAGCAGTTTTAAGTAGAATATAAATGCATGCCATCACAATCCTCCTCCCTTCCAGCAGCCCCTTGCTAATATATATCTCTACCATTGCTATCTTTTTTCCCTCTTCTATCATTACTGCTGCTCCTCTAGCAATTAATATAAATACTCCCATTTCCTTTGTTCTATATATTCCACTTAATAACCACTCTGAAATCCTTACTTTATCAAATTCACATGCTAAATTCTTTCCAAATGTGACTCATGTAGCACAGCTATATGCACTTTGCATTTGTGTATATACCTGTGAGACCATTCATGTTCAAAGTTAATATGGAATGTGTTGCTATTATTTCCACTTGTGATGTATAACAGCTTTTCAAAAATGTCTAGTTTCAGATTTTGTGTTACATGCATATACTGATGTTTGGCAAGTTGAGCTTTTATACAGTTATTTCTTGACATATCTATTTGAACCTTTGTCACATCTTACAAAACTTTTTGTTTTAATGAAAACCATCAAACACAAAAACAAACACACCTCCAAAACACCCCAAACCTATTAACTTAATACAAACACATAAAACTATGTACATCTTCAAATAATGAAGCTTAACCCTCCTAATAGGAATAATTGTCCCAGAATGACAGCTACACTCACAGGCTGTAATTGACCTATAATTAAGGTTATCCATGCTAAGACACATGGTACAGCCTGTACTTCTACTTACACTAAGTGCTGTCTGTTTTTGTCTTATCTTTATTCATCTCCCAGTAGAAAATAACTTGAATGCTTTTGGAAAAACATTAGTTTTTATCCATAAATACTGTAAAAATCACAGCAAAGCAACCAGGCAGTTCCAAGAAGTATATAAGCATAAAAACCTTTTATTACAAAACCACAAAACGGTAGCACTTTCGCTAACACGTTTCTTCAGACCAGAGTAAATGTTTGTGTTGAAATACAATGAGAGTAATCGGAAAGGTAGGCAAATGTATGTGTATAGTTAATGCAAATGGCTATTACGTACAAGTTTATGCAGGTTAAATCCTGACTTCCTAACATAAAATTAAGAATATATTTCTAAGTTAGTTCAGATAAATGGGAGAAGTATTTATTCTTAGTAAGAACAATTAGGGAGGACCATATGTGTAACTCTACCCCTTGGCTCTAAAAAATGTGTACATAGTAGTATGAAGAACTGAAAATAAAAGGACTGAAACCAAGATCAAGGTCTCCAGAGGATTTTCTTCTTCTTCTTCTTCTTTTTATTAGATCAGAATCTGTGCTTTTTGCTTTTACCATTTTCATTACATATTCTTATTTGTTTTATTCACTTCATACTGATATTATAGCTGAGGTGCTTGAATCTTTTTGAAGAGTTAAAATTAGGAAAAAACAGAGATCATCCTCTCATACTGTGGCTCAGTGAGAAAAGGAAGAATGTGTAAGATACAAGTGCTACACAATCGTTCCAAGTAATGAAATGAGATTAGCATTCATTTAACTCTACTTTAGCAAGTTGTAGATGTTTCACATGCCAAAGGATCTGAAAGTTCACCATAAGCATGACTAACCAATGTTTTTTCAGAAAGGGGAAGGAGATTTTCTTTTTTTCAGGAAAAAAAATATTTTAACAATTCAAAGCAACACCAAATTATTACAAATAATTACTCTCAGAACTAATAAATTTAAACTTAACACACAAAAAATAACATAGCAGTTTGGTGGCATTCTTACTGAAATTTCTAGTGTTATCAAACAACTAGGCATACATGGCAGTTATGGTAACCAGGAATAAGGTTATGTCCGATTAACTATTTTGGTCTATCTGTACAATGAAAATAACAGGCTTGAGAAAAGGGGAAGTAGTATATCCTTAAAGTAATCAGCTTTCCATGGATTTTTGAGTCTGAACCTGCATTTTCAGGGGCTATATCAAAATTTCTGATGCCCTACATAAGCATCCTTACCTCAGAGACCACAAGTATCTTTGGTTTCTTCCAACTTCTGGTGATTACCTTTTTTCCTACCAACATCAATAACTGCAACACATACCAGTGTGATGTGGATAGCTATAATAAAGGTGGGTTTGATATTATGCATAATGTATTACTGAATTTGAGAATTCCCTTTTTCAGATCTTGTAATTCTAAGCAATCCCAAAATATGTTTCTGTGTTCCCGTCTCTCCTATACAGTAGCTCCAGCAGTAAGAAGAGGTACTTGAAAACATTATGCTTAACTTCTTTGGGATATATTTAAATGTACATTGCCAGCAAAAAAATTTAAACATTTGGAACCTAGTAGTGTGCATAGGTACTTGAAACAGTTTAGATCAGAACTCATCACCAATACAAATCTCTATATCTTTATTTCAGATGGCCTTATATTTTATAGTTAGACACTGTCTTAAATTGAGTAAAATATTATATACCCTAGTATTGTGCTCTTCCTGCTTTGCAGTCCTGCACTGGCTTCCACCCACCAGAGTATCCAGTTAGGCCATTCCCTCGTATTTACCATTGCAGATTAAGATACATTTTTGTAATTTCACCCAACCACTTACTTTCAATATCTAGTAAATGGAACTATATTTTTCAGCCCTTCCCACATGAGGGGGTCATTACCCAATGTTTGTGTTTTATAGTTATATCTATGTTTGTTGATGCATTAACTTCAGGGCCAGAAATCTCTGATTAGTTAGGGTGAGTTCTATATCACAAATACAAATTTATTTTTGAAAAATCCGCTCTATATTTTAAGTATTTATCCACTGCAGCTCAGGCTTCAGCATACTTATTAGGAGCTCCAGCTCTTCCCAACAGTAAGCCCTGATGCACTTCTCATAGTGTCTTGTATATGCATTCCAGCCTTTCCCAATTCCTGTACTTAACTTAACCCTGCTTCTCCATACATTTTACATCATCAGACAGTAAGTCCATGACAGCTTCCCAAGTAGGGGTGGAAATTGGGGACTAGAGAGGGAAGTGGCATAGGCTATTTCAAAAAAAGATACAACCTCTTAGGTCAAATCCATCTAAGCAAGGAAATATTAAACCTCCACACTTTTGGTACAGGAACAGTGGAGGCTCTTAAGGAACAAAGTACAGAGAAATGATAAGAGACTGAGAAGGGAAAAGGGATCATATCCTGAAACATATACATGTGTTCTAAAGGCACAAAAATCTTATCAATTTTGGAGTAGGATTTATATCTCAGGAAATAACTTATGTTAACTGCCCCTGGACAGGAGAGACCCCCCCCCCCTTCTTCTACCTTCAGAAAAAGATGCACAGCCTACTAATTTGTATCCTTCTCTGGCCAGTTTCTGATGTTCATTAAAATCTAGATGTGTTTCTTACAGCATAAGTATGTCTACATTCAGCTTCCTAAAATATGCCAATAATTTATTTCTCTTAATGGGGGTTGAGATCCCATTAACATCCCATGATAATATTTTCCCTGTATCAAATAATACAAAAGTAGAAGATTAATATTTACTTGTTCCATCTTATTATAGTAATAAAAAGTGAAAGCACCCCCCCAAAACTATCTCATACTTAGCAAACTGACATTGTTTATCAATGGGACTGACTCCTGGAGTTATTCTGCTTTGCCTTTTGTGAAATGCCACCAGGTCATGTAACAAAATATCAGAATATGATGAACAATTCATTTGTACATATAAAGAGGAAATTATACAATAATCAAAATGCCAGTCTATATACACTATAAGCAGGCTCTAAACACAGCTTTGTTACCTAACAAATTTTTAAAAATAACTTCTTCTAAGGATGAGGTTTGACACTTCCCTTTATTATTTATTTATTTAGTTAGTTACTTCAAATTGTTTACAGGGAAAGTCTGACTGCCAAACAAGCCCCTATTCAATGGAGGCCAGAAGAGAAAAGCTCCATGAGAAACAATAACAGTAGCACATGTACAATATACAGAATGCTCAGGTAGCATTTAACATTAGAAAACAAAGCTCCATGGGAACTTTTTTACTGTGGTATGTATACAACATACAGAATACTCAGGTAGCATTATCATAGAAAGTGAATATACAAAATGGCTATGAATAAAGTGGATATAAAATAAACAAGTATATATTTTTTTCATCAATATATTAGCATTGAGTGCAGTTAAGTAGTAGTACATAGGTCTGATATATTTATATGATTTAGTTACATGAAGAGTAGAAAACAAAAAAATAAGAAAGAAGAGAAAGTCACTGAAATGTATGTGTACATAAGAAAGATGGTTTAATAATAATTTAACCTGAAAAATAGCAGGGACATAGTCAGGAGTCGGGCAGGATCAGTTGTAATTTATCTTTGATGATATGGACATTGTTGAGGAGTCTGACTGGGGGAAGTTAGTTCCAGGATTCTGAGCATTTCCTGCTTTGTTGTGAACTTGAGAGAAGATGTTTGTCAGTAGAGTGGAGAGCTCTGTTGGTGGACAAAAGTTGTAGTGTCAGTAGACTGGAGAGCTCCATTGGTGGACAGGAGTTGTAGTGTACTGCTTAGGCAGGGCATTTTCAGGGTGAAAGACTAATCTGTGTGCAAACAGAAGTTTAGAGTAGGTGAGGAGGTGAGGTAACTCAAACCAAGTCTGGTGCTTGAGAGCAATACAGTGAAGTGTAGAGTATGGCTTGCTGGAAGCAAATGTTAATATTTTATTATAGCATTGCTCTAGTTTAGTTGTCAGGATGGACTGGGGGTTGGTGAAAATAGGAGAGGCACACAGAAGGGTAGGCCCCAGATAGGTAGATGCTAATGTTATCCATTTGCTTTCAGTCAGATATTGTTTGGTTCTGTATAGCAAACCTATCTTCTGATGTATTTTTTTTTCATTGCTTGTCAAGTGTAGTTCTATCAAGGAACCTCAGTGCCCACAACCAAAGGAAGTGAAGCAGAATTATTTTAATTTTATGTACAGTCAGTTAAAGTTTAGGCTCCCTCCCACCCAGACATTTCCTTAATACCGATGCACTATCATGTACATCTGAAGATATATTTACAAAAAAGGTCAAACACTGAAGGTAGGTGCCCACCTCTGTTATAGAATTATCATTAAATGCACATATAGTCACCATCCCCTACATATGAATCCTGTACTGAAAGCTGAGTTGGGAATATACAACTTTTGTACCACATTAGCTTAATGGAGTGTGTTGAAGATTTAACTGAGCTTATGTCAACCAGCCACATATAACATATGCATAAAGGAAAGAATACCCCAGTGCATCTGCCCAACATTTACAAAGGGATATTAGCAATTCTATGATGTCACTATCTTAAAATGCAGAAATTGACTCCATGAGGTACCGAAAACATATATCAAATAGCACTATTATCTTATTCATCTATTCCGACCCTTACACAATGAAAAACACAGGAAAGAGTTCTACCTGAATGTTTATACGATCCCCTGAAATTTTTCTGTTTAGTATTCCCCAAGTTTGACAGACCAGTGCCATCAAAGGATCAGCAAAAAGGTAAGACTGTTAATTCACATGACAAAACATTTGCATTGTAGGCTCAGTTCAGAAGGATTTACTGTTGTAGGTTTAGATTGCCATAGGAAACATTGTGTAAACAGAACCATATCCTATATATTATCAGTAACCAAATTATTGTCGATGAGTTGAGCATAAAGAATGTAGAATAGTCAGCTGCATTGACAGGGCCGTGTAATCGACAAAATCGTATCCAAGGTTTGTAACCTGGACAGCCTGTATCCTTTATCACTCATTCTGAGGTGCTAGATGTTTATTGGTCAGCTTTGTAGCTTGAGCTGCCAACCAGTTTCTGTCCATGAGTCCTTTTTTAAATAATGGAAATGGTTCTTGCCTATTGAATGTGTACTCCCTTAATGAAGTATGTGACTTCCTACCTATATCTCTTGCCTGAACGCCATTTGGAGTAATTTACATCACTTCTTTCAGTGTGGTATGAGCTTCCTCAAGGGAACATCGAGTGATCCAGCGATACTTTCAAGGTTCCTGAATAGACAAACCTGTACTTCCAACTTTTCTTACCCATGACTTTGATAATAGAGTGAAATGCCAATGGCTGCTGCCTAATCTCCACAGAGAAATCATGGTCCAGAATATTCTGGCAGCACCTATCCTAATGATTTCTCAAGTGATCACGTAAAGATTATATCTTTCCCTTTAGTTTATACATAGTAAACCTTGTCAAGATTGGTTGATTCATACACAGTCTTAGTGCCTGTGGAAGAAACATGGTGAGCCGTTTCGATCGCTATAACTTCCAGAGGCAAGCTAGTCTATTCTGCCAGCTTAGTTTGAATGTAGACAATACCATTGTTACCCTTAAGGTTCTCAGATATGCCACAAAATCTTGGGGTTCTGTGATGGAGTTATGTGCATAGTATCTCTTCAGGACATCCACAGAAGATATATTAAAAAAAAAAATACACACTGAAACAACAAATGGTTTCTACTCTGCAGGATGAGAGCTTACCTAGGACTGAGCAAGCTATAGTAATGTCACATGGCTCTAGGTTCATAAAGAAGTGCTGCATGTCTGTGCAGTGGTAATTCAACGAGACACACAGCTAATAAGATATATATTAGGTAATGAGTAGCACTGGCAGGGTGAGAAAAGGACAGCATAAATAAAAGAGTAATGCTAATGAGAATAACAACGCTATGATACTGGATGGCTGAAACCGTTTTTCAAAAGGAAACCTGGCTCATGTGATATATGTAAAACAGGTAATAAATCAAAACGCATATTAATGAAAAAATGCCTAAAGTACATTTCTGAATATTTCTTCCATAGCACTGGCTCCCACTGTCAAAGCAAGTCAGGGTGGCATCACCTCAGGCCACTGCAGCAATGCAGGCACTGCTTACTAGAATGGGTAATGCCACTAGCCTCACTCACCATCCTAGGTTCATGCTAGGTGTCCACTTTCCACAGCATCCCATCATATAGTCCTATCGGGTATTCCTAGAACACTCTGTACAGGAAGAACAAGAAACTCTTGTTCTCTGTGGCACTCCATTATAAATTTCTGCATTCCACAGCAACTAAAGTAGCCATAGCCTTTCACATAGGTCACCTTGAGCAAAACTGTAGCCCATGTGTACAGCAGCACTTCTGTAGATTATGTGTTGCACAAGGTATTCTGCTTTATGGTGTTACAACATCTTCCTAGTGCTGCTGGGTAGTGCTAGGAATGACTGTAGTACTGTTCATGGTGCTACAGATGTGCACATGTCACATGCATGAGTAAGATGTGCACAGCTATTAACAACATGCCTGGGTGGTCCAATATGCTGTGGAAGAGATTCAGGTGCAGCAGCTCTAACCAGCTTCATAAGCAAAAACACCATGCTAATTGGCCATTGTTAGCATTACATAAAGTGTTGGTGTCATTTGGTGCAACCCCATTCAATACAATACAGCTGTGGCATAGAGAAATTGCAATAATGATTCTGCAGAATTGTAGATTTACAGAGTTTAGGAAAGAGCTATGCCTGGCAAACTGCCTCAGCAAGAATAACAAACCTTGTGGTGGATATCAATCACAAAATGAGGCAAACATTATGCTGTATATGTAACTGAGAACCCAAGACACTGGCATGCTTTTGTGGTGTCTGTCTGTGTTTATTTATTTATTTTTTGGGGGGAGGACCATGTACAACAGAAACCTTTAGAAAGACAAGCTACAGAATGTTTGGGGCTGCAGTACCACATTTGGAGGCATGGGTGAAGTATGTAATTGAGGAGAAGCCTATGCACAACACTAAATGCATCTGATAAACAGGTGAATAAAATGGGGTTGTGAGCACCATTCAGGTCTTGACTAGTGGCACTGCTCTGTCTATACACCTAAGATGTATCATCAGACTGCATGCACACATTCATATATTTCTACTCCTCCTCTGCCACAAATTACATAAAGCCCCAACAATGCAAGCCAAGATATGACAAAGCCAAACGTCATATTGTGGCAGTCTGGTGACCCACTGAAGAACATGATCCCCGACTCCCTAGAACCGCCTAGAGTACATGGATACCATACATGTCACTCATGACCCTACAAAGTGTTACATTCACCTGTCACTGTGTACCTTCATCCACCTGTGCAAGTGATTGAGGAATGTGACCTGCCCACCACCAAACATACATGGGTAGTGTAGCCAGTTTATGCACTGCCCTGCATAGCCTGGGTGTGATAACAGTTACATCATTTTGTCCTGTGCAATCTATGTAATAGCCCATAGCTGTGGACCAGATACCATACCATTAACAGTGCTACAATGTATCACAACCATGGCTGTAGTACTGCTGCAAAATGTTCCTCATCTAACTTTACGTCCTGACCATTCACTGCTGGTTCAACTGATATGGAGGTTCCTGCCAAGATCTCTGCATGCTGCTTCAATTGTTTGCTCAGTGCCATGTTGTGCACCTACAACAAAAATCTTTCTGCAGCTTTCAAGACTATATTGCAGTGCTCCCATGAGTTATCCAAGCAATGGAAGTGCCCCTTGATTAGATTAAATACCTGCTCTGCTACATTATGTTTCAGCATGTACTGTGACACAGCCTGTGTCATGCATGGCAGGGGAGGTTGTAGATGGGGTTCATCAAACTATTATCTGACTTCATCTGCAACACACAAGCACATATTTGTCATTGTCAGTGGCACAACAGATAACACACTGGTGCTGGAAGACCAAAGGGAGTAGGTTCTAGTCCCACTCCAAGAGGATTGAATTGCTGACTCCTCAGTGCACTGTTGGAGGGGGTGCTGAATTCCTGAGTGTTTCATTGTTTGGATGAGATGTTAAACCAAGTTCCCATCTGCTTAAATTGGCAGTAGCTCAGGAAAATGTAAAATATCCCATGGCCTCAGTCAAAAAAAAAGGGGGGGGACAATCAATGATCTAGCCAAATTTCTCCTTGTAGTAGAAATACCACATCAGGTTTCCCCTGACAATATATGCATAGCCTAGTGGAACTAACCTAGACAAGAAAGCATAAAAAAATATTATATGTGGCCCTATTGCTACTTGCATGTTTTGTGTGTGTGTGTGTGTGTGTGTGTGTGTGTGTGTGTGTGTGTGTGTGTGTGTGTGTGTGTGTGTGTGTGTGCGTGTGCTTGCGTGTGTGCGTGCGCATGCGCGTGTGTGTGTGTGTGTGTGTGTGTGTGTGTGTGTGTGTGTGTGTGTGCGTGTGCGTGTGCGTGTGTGTGTGTGTGTGTGTGTGTGTGTGTGTGTGTGTGTGTGTGTGTGTGTGTGTGTGTGTGTGTGTGTGTGTGTGTGTGTGTGTGTGTGTGTTGATCTGTTTGTCTATCCACCATGTGTGTGAACCTATCAGCCACTTGACCCTGTGGGAAATCCCCTTGCATGTAAGTTTAATAAGGACTAGACATGCACTAGATGTGAGAATCATAAAAACTACTTAAGTGACACTCAGACATGTTATAAATAATGCCCTGGGAATTATGGACTGCCTGTCAGTTAAGGGAATGGAAGTCCTTCCTGTAGATGTATCACAGTCTTTTTGAATTAGATAGGGCCTTGATAGCTATGTATGTATGCAGTCTATGGCCAGCAGGAACTCAAAGATATGGGGAATGCTATAAAATGCTTGCATGGTTTTGGTTCTCTCTTCTGCAGTCCTGGGGAATCATATATGCTCCTTCATATGCTGAAGTATAATGATGAGAAAATAGTTCAGGATTCATGTGACTGATGCTTGCAATATCCCTAATATATTTTCCCAGTAGGTCACAGGTTCATAGGTTCATACTTAGTTGTTGATTGGGTAGATCATTAGCAGCCTAGTCAGAAGATCCCAATATTTCAATACTCTAAGACATGAATAACTACTGCCTAATTTTGCCTCCTTTCAATAAGTGTATGAGGAGCCAGGATAACTTTAAGGTTTCCCATTTATCAGCCCAGGTTGCATTTAAAGAGGGTGCGGGAGCTATTCTGCTTTACAGCGAAGGGATGCATATTCCATAACAGAGTGTCTCTTTGAAAGAGATCTCTATTTCACTAGCAGGTCAGATATTTGCTGCAGAGGAAGTTAGTTCCTTTGAGGGGGTGTTTAGGCTGCTGTTTGTGTTGCAGATGTGATCACTAGGATTGGATCATTTAAGGTTTTGCAGGCTAGGCAGAGATCTTCCCTTAAGTGTCTGTTGAAAACAGAGAACAGAGAAAGTGCTTTAAGGTGGTCAGTGTGTCACAAAGAAATGCTGAAGTCTTTCAAACTGAGTCATAATAGACAAGTACTTACCAAAAGAGGCCATATATTCTACTATGTGTCTGATGAGTGAGGAGTAAATAGGGAAGATAACTTTCCTATACCTAGAAGTATATCCCTAAGTAATCAGTCTCTCTAGACTGAAGGATTTCCTAATGACAGCGGATGCACGATGATCAAAGAATAGCTCACTGTCAACAAAAGTACCCAGGTTCCGTAACTGTTTTGATTTTCAAAGGACTGTCATTTATGTGGTAGATGCATGCATGCCTATGTTTACCAAAGGACATTTCTTGGTGTTTAGCTTAAGGCCATCATCCAGTCACCACTTGTTTGCACAGCTTAGGCCCTCATGAAGAATCTGGAGTTCGGATGGGGAGTTTATGACAGCTCCAGGTTTTCAGGCATCCACAGATTTGATCAGTCACAGGCCCTTGACACCAGAGAAGTAAATACCAAACAGAGGTAGTGAGGGAGCAATCTCAGAGACACCACTAGTAATGACTCTTTTTAATGATAGCATGCCCTCAACCTTGACAGACTGGGTTCTGTCAGTAAGCCAGTTTGTTAGTCAATGGTCAATATAAGGGTTTACATTTAGCTTGATTAGTCTATAATTATAGAATATGGCATAGTATCTATCCGCGGTGGTGCAGTGGTAGCGTTGTTGACTCACAGCAAGAGGTTCTCCTGTTCGATTCTCGAATGGAGTGCGGGGAGTGCCTTCTGTGTGGAGTCTGCATGTCCTCCCTGTGGTTGGGTGGGTGTTTGAAAGACATGCGTAAATGGGCATGCCTTCGTTGAAGGTTGAACGTCGAGCTGGCACCTCGGCGTTTGAAAAAATCTACTGCCAATCGTTAGCAGACCGGAGTTCCGCTGTGGCGACCCCTAACCAGGAAAAGCCGAAAGACAACAACAACATGGGATAGCATCAAAGGCATTGGCCAGGTCCAAGTAGGCAGTGTAATCTGCTTGCATCCAATGCTTCAGTGACTTGCTCAAAGAAGTCCAACAAGTTTAGGAGGAAGGATCTGCCCTTAATAAAGCAAAATGGTTTGGGTCAAGGTACTGTAGACTGCAGATGCCTATGGGGTCAAGGTACTGTAGACTGCAGATGCCTATATTAATAAGTTCTATAATTATGCAGTCCACTGCTTTACAGTTAAGACTGGTGAGATTTGAAGAGCTATAGTTTCCAGAGTCCGTAGTGGGTCCCCTATTGTGGAGTGATATGACTACAGCAGTTCTCCACACCATTGATACAAGTCCAGTGGAGAGGCTGACATTTTAAGGTTTAGAAGTGAATCTACAAAACTGTGCACATTGCAGACTAAAAGGCAGCCTGGCATTGTCTACACATATGGAGCTTGTGTTTCTGGCCTAGGAAAGAGCACTCAGGACATGTTCAGAAGTGATCAGAGGAAGGGTTTGGGTACGGTAATACAAAGGGGAATGTTAGAAGGAGCTAAGGGATTAGAGTCTGAGCTAAATTTATCTTCTAGCACATTGTCTGTGTGTTCTGGGGATGTATATGCATTGATGTTGTTGTGTATTAACTCAGTACATTGCTGAGTATTGCTTTTAAGGATTCAGTCATCATTGAAGGAGGCTTTGTAGTTGTCATTGATATAGGTGGCAATTTTTAGATCATACTTACCCTTGAAGGGTTTGATTTTGCTTCTGAGCTGTTTGTAATCTTTTTAAGTTCACCTTTAGATGCTAATGTATTAAATATGTTCTTCTGGGCAATATATTTGTTTCTGTTATTGAATAGTTTATTTATACTAGGGTTCCACCACAGGGGTTTATTCCTGACCTTGGCATTGTATTTGTTTCTGAGAGCAACCAATGACTCAACGTGTGCCTTTAGATGAATACAGAAACCATCAGAGAATGCAGTTTTGTATGAGAGTGGTCACTGAGGGGAGGTGGATGCTTAAATTTCATTAGTTCATCAGCTAGCTATAGTAGATTTGCCTTGGAATAATCTCTGAAGACAGAAGGATTTGATGGAAAATCAGGTTTTATCCTCATATTGAATATTACTAAACAATGGCTGGATTTGATCAGTGACTGTGCAGCTAATAAAGCACAATAGGGTTATATTGGTGGAATGAGATCCGGTATATCCCTTTTTGCTTCATACTTTCCAACCATTCCACTGTCCCCATTCATCACTGGGTCTACCCTCAACTTTCTCTGACTCAGGGCTGGGTCTGGCATGGATCTTAAGTGCATCCTGTGAGTCATGCGAGTTGTTACTTCTGCCAGGGAGATTTTTTATTTAATGACCTACCCTCATCCCCCATCCAAAGGCTACTCCCCCTCTATGGACCATGCCTCCTTTCAGGAAGTACTTAAACAAATTACCTCCACAACTGGGGTGGGAACTTCCATCCCTCACTGTCAGCACTTCAGAGACCCTTGTCACTAATCCTGGGTTATTTATTTATTTATTTATTTAGTTATTTATTTATTTGTTTGTTTGTAGTTGGTTTACCAGGATAGTCCATTGGGCCAATATGAACCCGTTTTCAATGGAGTCCTGGGGAGAAAAGCTCCAGAAAGAAGGGTTACAATATGTGTTACGATGTTTACAAAATTATGCAGTTTGAGCATCAAACAATATTAACAAATTATGCAGTGTGAGTGTGAGACAATATTTACAAGTTATGCAATTTGAGCATCAAACTGGTGGTGAACATTACAGAAAATACATAAGTATACATTACATTATTTACAAGATTATGCAGTTAGAGAATACCATTCAGAAGACAGTTACAGACAGTTACAGATGATATAGACTAGAAAAAGGAAAACATTTCTGAAAAAATACTGAGAAGTCCTTACTTATGAGGTAGAAGCAAGCATGTTGTTGGAAAAGAGGGAGAGGAGGTAAGGCAGTGTAGTATTAAGATGGATTAAGATGGATGGGTGCAGGAGCATTCCCATTGGGTTAGTAGATATGATGGATGGGTGCAGGAGCATTCCCATTGGGTTAGTAGATATGATGGATGGGTGCAGGAGCATTCCCATTGGGTTAGTAGGTAAGAGTGAAGAGATCTTTTGAATGAATAGTGGTTGGAAGTGGTACGAATGGCTGGAGGTAGAGAGTTCCAGAGACGTGCTAGACCATAGGATAGGAGGTTTTTACCTGGGGGACGAGTTGGTTTGTATAACTCAATTAGGTTTTGGTTATTAGTTCTGAGAGCTCTGTTGGGAAGATGCATTTTAAAGGCAGAGGAAAGGGATGGACAAAGGGAGGGTTTGAAAATGAGCTTATGAGCTAGAGAAAGTTGAGTATAGATGAGTTGATTGTTTAGTTCAAGCCAGTTGAGTTTGTGGAGAGAAGAGCAGTGGTTGGTAGATGCTTTGTGACTGTGTGCGAATTTGGCTATTTTGTTGTAGCATGAGGAAAGTTGTGTTTTGAGGGAAGATAGAAAGTTAGTTAGGAGTGGGGCTCCATATAGAAGAGAGGGGATAAGGAATGTAGAACAGAGAGTGATTTTAGTTGAGGGTGTAAGATAGCGATTTTGTTGGTAGAGCATGCCTAGTTTTTGATGAGTTTTTTTTATATTAAGTTGTATGTGGGAGTTGAATTTGAGTTGATTGTCAATTTGTACCCCAAGTAACTTGGTTTCTGACACCAGTTCCAAGGATGAGTTGTTGTTGCTGGTAATAGAGAAGGAGTTTGTGTTGAGAGTGTTGCGTTTAGAAGGGGTAAATATCATTAATTTGGTTTTAGAGGCATTGAGAGCTAGGTGGTTTGCTTTCATCCATTGTTCAGTGATTGAGAATGCGTCTTGTGTAAGTTTTTGGAGTACTGGGAGGGTTGTGGCTGAGCAGATAATAGTTGAATCATCTGCGTATTGAATAATATTGGAAAATGGGATGGAATTGTGGAAGTGATTTATGAATATATTAAACAGAAGATGACCTAATATGGAACCTTGGGGGACTCCTGTAGGGGTATTAAGGAATGAGGAGGTGGCTTTTTTCCATTTGACTGCTTGAAATCTATTAGATAAATAACTAGAGAACCAATTCAGTGAGGAAGGTGATAAGTTAAGTTGGGAGAGTTTAGTTAAAAGTAGTTTGTGAGAAAGTGTCAAAGGCCTTTGAGAGATCCAGTAGCAGGGTAGAAACAATGTTGCCAGAGTCCCGTGCTTTATTAATGGTTTCTGAGAAGGAAAGGAGGGCTGTCATGGTGCTATGACCGGGTCTAAAACCATGTTGGGTTGGAGTCATTAGGTGATTGTCTAAGAGGTAAGGTAGGAGCTGTATATGGATACACTTTTCTAGGAGTTTAGAGATGGGGACAGGATAGCTATGGGACAGAAGTTTGAAGTACTGTTATTATTGCCACCTTTATGCAAAGGTATGATGAAGGCTTTTTTCCAAATTTGTGGTACTATGCTTTCTTGGATAGAGCAGTTAATTAGAATACTGATAGGGTAGGCAATGGCTTCTGCAGATATGCTAAGAAAGTATGAAGGAGTGTTGTCTGGGGCATTGGAGCATGGCTTTAGCTTCTGGAGAAGTTTTTTGATGGTTGATGTGGGGATAGGTTTTAGTGAGAAAGGTGGGGGAGTTGGAGGGTGGTGGAATAGTAGAGGAAGTGGGGGTGGTATTGGAAGTGGGGGAAAAAGTGTTAGTAGAGGAGGATGGGGGAGAAGTTGAGGATGTGGCAGTGTTAGAGAAAGAGGAGGATAGTTTAGAAATAGAGTCAATGAAAAAAGAGTTGAATTTTGTAGCCAAGTCCATGTCAGTGGCGTTTGGATGTAGACTGAGGTTGACTGTCCTGCCAGGATTGATTAGGCTAGAGATTCCTTTCCAGAATTTCTGAGGATTTGTTTTATTAGTATTTTGGAGGGTGAAGAAGTAGTTTTGTCTATCAGTGATAACAAGCTGTTTTACTTGGTTTCTAAGTGTCCTGAATTCATTATGAATTAGTGGAGATTTATGTTTCCGGTAAAGTGCCCAGAGTTTGTCTCTGTGTTGCATGGTTGTGAGTGTGGTTTTAGTTAGCCATGGGGAGGTTTTTAATTTAATTCTTTTAGTTCTTAGAGGACCGTAGTGGTCTAGGAGGTTTAAAAAGGTTGTGTTGAAGTGGTCCACAGCGTTATATAGAGGTAAAGTTTTTAGAATGTTCCAGTCAGTTACTTTTAGGGAGTCAGAGAAAGTTATTGGGTTAAAGTTTTTGAGGTTGCGGGTGGTAATGTAGTTATGTGATTTCTGTATAGAAGTGGGGAGACGATATGTGAAGACGGGTAGGTGATCACTAAGGGTGTCTGGGAGTGTGCCACTATCAGAGAAGTAGTGGGGGTGGGAGACTAAAATCCAGTCTAGAATGCTACCATTTGAAGTGTTTTTTGAGGGGCGAGTTATGTTGTTAATAAGCTGTGAGAAGTTATAGAGGTTGATATTAAGTGGGTTTGTGGAGGATTGGATGGAGGACCAGTTGATATTTGTGTCACCCAAAATTATGATTTCATTATTGATGTTAGTGGAGAGCCAGAATAGGATATTCTCAAGTGTGGTAATGTTATCTCCAGGAGGGATGTAGAGGGAAGCTATACATATGTGTTTGTTTTTATTGATTTGGAGTAGTGATAGGAGTAGTTCTGCATTATTGAATTTAGGTATGGTTTTGTTATAAGGGGTGACTGTCAAGGAGGATGAGTATATTAGAGCTACTCCACCTCCTTTTTTGTGGGATCTGTCTTTTCTGATGATTGAATAGTTTAGTGGTATTATTTTGTGGTCTTTTATGTGGGGTTTTAGCCAAGTTTCTGAGATGGTTAGGATATCTGGTTTATTATGTGTAAGCCAAGCATGAAGGTTTGGCACGTTGTTTACTATGCTTTGGGAGTTTAGGGAGGTGAATAGAATAGATTTATCTATGGAGGATGAGGTGGAGGGGCCTGGATTTGGGTGAATATCACCTGATAGTAGAGTGGTTAGTAGGTATAGGGTTAAGTTGGAGAGATAATTGGCGTATTTTGAGTTTGGTTTGTTTGTTATTATGTTGTTGAAAGAATTGTTAGGTGCTATAGGGGTGTGGGGTTTTTGAGTGTTGATAAGTTTATAGGTAAAAAGTAGATGGCTTTTTATAGGGTAAAGATGGGGAGAAATTGTTGTGTGTGTTTTTGCATGAGGTGAGTTGAGATGTATTGTTATGTGAAAGGCTTGTGAGTGGTTAATATATATGGGCTGGGTGAGGTTGTAAATGTAGACTATGTTGAGAAGAAATAGTAGTAGAGTAGAGGAGGGTAGGGGTTTTGGCAACATTTGTAAAGGTAGTTTTTGAAAATGCGAAAGGTGTAGATGAACAGTTAGGATTTGCGATGTTATTTGCTATGTTGTTGCTATTTGTGCTGAATTTAGGGCTTTAGAGATACAATAATTTTTGAGCTCCTATTTAGGAAGTGAATTAGCTGGTTTAAAGAGTTAGCATTTATGAAATCTAAGAACTGTGCATACTTATTTATGGTAGTGTAAGTTTCCCAGCGAATTGAAAGATAGTTGAAATCACCCACCAGAAAGGTCTTAGGCTCAATGGGATGGGACTTCAGTTTGTTTAGATATGCCTCATGGTTTGGGGATTACATGGAGGGAGTATGGTAGTTGGCTATGATGTGGTATGGAATTTTATTGACTGTAAGTAGGATATGGAAGAGTTCAAGATTATTGACTGTCTTATGAGTCTAGATGTGATTTAGCATTGTAGAAATCTAGACACAACTCCTCCAATGAGACAGGCATTTTCAACAGTGGATCTAAAAGAGTGATAGGCACTGAAACCTGGCACTGAGAAGACATTATCACTAGACTGCAGCTAAGAAGGTTGAAGCTACATATACCTTAGTAGCCACAGCAATGGGCATGCCATGCAGCACCCCTTGATTGCCATTTGTGAGCAATAGTTCTACAAGGTCCCTTACAATATTCCTGGCCAAATGTAAATGGTTCAGGATCTGCTGCTGCTATGTCTAGTACTGTCTGTACCTCAGCTGTTGGCACAGAGGGCTGTAACATGTAACATTGTGGGCACTGCCTCTGATGACATATGTTAACATATGTTGTTGAGCTACAACTGTTGCAACTAATGCAAGCACCACTCCCCTCACAACACCATAATTCTCAGTATACAAAATGTGTCCATTTTATTCATTTCTTAGTTTGCCATTTAAGGTGTCATCATTTGCATACACCATTTCTCCATTTGCACAGGGTTCCTTATTTCCATGTCATTATGCAATCACTAGCATCTGCTGCATACCACATTTTCTGTATCTTTGAATCTTCTACACCTTGTGCATCGCCACTTGCTGCACTAAGTTTTGATGCTTAATGTGCCAACTCTCTATGAATATTGGCCAGGATACAAAAATATATTCTCCTTAGGGTTAAATTTAAGTAAACTGCCTCAACTTCCTGCGAAACCACATTTGCTATATGGTAACTCAAAAATAGTCTTCATTACATCTATAACGTGCACTCTGGAGCACAGCCTCTGTCAGATTTTGCTGGACCACTTCGTTGCACAACTGTTGAACACCCTTCACTCCTGCAGTGCTTCATCTCCTTTACATTTATATAGGGAATTATGAATGATACCTTGAACTTCAACAGATGGCAAATAAGTGCATTAGTTATTTTTTAATTTGTTATTTGCATTGATCACTTTTCTTCCCCCTCTCCTAAAGAAAGTTGCACATTCTCTTATTTTATACCCTTTCTACTCCCTCTAAATTGTGCTTTCAGTATATTCATTTACTAGTCATTGCTTTCTATGACCATAACTCTGTTATTTCTATGATATTAAAATATTTTCTTGTCCAAAAATATAGACTGGACAACATTTTCCTAAGATGTGGATATTGGTATACCCTGACTTCCACTTTTATTTCTTCTTGTCCGTTTTACCTCATTTAAGCAATTTACTATCTTTGATTTTCATCTCATTTCCTTCTGGTTTTCTCCTGACTTTCTTTGCACTACTGCAGTCTATGTACTTGACTACGTTGATGCTTTGAAGATAGGCCACAGTTTCCCTGGTGCCTTTCTATGCTAACAAATTGACTGAAACAGATACATGAATCTGTTTTATGATGCTGTTTACTATGAATGCTGTTTTTCACAATTCATACCCTGTTTCACAAGATCATTCACATGACTCCTTCTGACCTCAAATCACCGTTAACCACAACTGCCATAAAGTAAAGGAGCCAGTTCTCGGAACAAAACATTCACCGTGTTCAGTACCTGTGTCCATTATTGCATTACTATATGAATGTTGACATATCTGTTCCTTAAAACTCCTGATTGATTTAATATTAGGAACATCCAGTATGGTCTTCAAAGGTCACTCATTCTTTCAGGTAATCTGTCACGGTAACTGTTGCTGGGCTACTGTAACTCTGCCACCTTAGTGCTAAATGTAACAGTGATTTATTACAGGGCTGCTTTATATAGGGAATTATGAATGATACCTTGAACTTCAACAGATGGGAAATAAGTGCATTAGTTATTTTTTAACTACAGGGAAATACAGTAAGGAACAATGTAATGTTTGTTATGGAAACATGATACACTGACACAATTCATTTTCATCTGTAATCTACAGTGAAAATTTATTTATTTACTTTATCACATTACTCATCTGGAATTTCTGCAGTAAATGTAGAAACAGAGATTCTGAAAAAAAATGTTACTGCAAGAAAAGGAGTTTGAGAGCTAAGTATGATGGAGTTCAGTGTCACTAAGCTGCTTTCTCCTTCTACAGATTTGTTTGTGAGGTGAAATTAATTTTTCTTTTGCTGTTAAATAGTAACCTTCATGTTTTAAGTGTTATAGGTTCATAGGTTGGTACTAGGCTATCGGCCCTAGGGCCTATACAAGCCTAGCCATAACAATTTCCTGGATATTTCTTCCCACAATATTTACTTCTCTCTGGACCCATGTCTAGCAGGGCGACTGACATGATCCCCAGGGTGAATTTCCTATCTCCCATCCAATCATGTTATGTTCATCAGAGTGTGATTTATATGCAGAAGCATTCTGATTTATATTGCATATTTATATATTAGTGACATGCACAATGAATTTACATAGCAAATTAGTTTTCAGAATTGTAGCTCTGTCCTTTTTATTTCATTTATTTATTTAATTGATTTACTTTGTTTTGATGAGTTGGTCTCACTAGGCCTAAAGCCTATTTGCAGGGAAGACACAAAGTAGTATTCATACTCACTAGAGTAGTAATTTGATTAGAGCACAATAGAAATTGCTCTCCTCTACAGTGCATTATGCTTGGGGGTCTGCTGACAGCTGTGGAGGGATGAAAGAGGATGCGGGTAACAAGTGTATGCTGTTAGCAGATTTTAAACTGTTCTGATTGTAATAAAACTTGATTATCCAAGGAGCACCTGTAGGAAACAGATGTGATTACTGTCTCACATGCACTACCAGGTGAGACTGCATGGCATGCCATTACAGACTGCATCACAGAGCAGTGGGAATATATGGTGTTTCCAGGGGGAACAGCAGCTGAAGATATGAGTAATACTGTGGGTAATGATGTGGGTGCTGAGACTGCAAAGTCCAGGCAGCTACAAGCTGCAATATGCTGTGGTGACACAAAACATTGAATCCTCTCATTCATTTATGGAAGTGCCTCCTGACTGAAGAATACTGTCAGCATCGAGCTAACATATTTTCTACTTTGTTTCAAGTTGCTATTGACCAAGGGGTCCTCTTAATTGCTATGCATTTTTGGAGTACATCATTTAAATGATGAGTATAAGTACTCAAGAAGTAAGATTTTTTTTGTGGATTTTTTCAAGGCAAATTTATTATATTTGTCTAAAAATAAAAGCAGCTGTAATTCAAGTGTGTGACCTTTACATATGAATAATTAACAAGGATATAGGGAATCTCCAAACTCTGGATCCCACGTAATTTGGTTTTGTGAAGGGTAGATTATGCCTGTTCAACCTAGGTGACTTCTTTGAGTCAGTCACCAGAGCTATGGATGAGTGCAAGGCAGTTCATACAGCCTATCTCGATCTGGCCAAGGCCTTTGATACCATTCCCGACTCAGGAATTATTGACAGACTCACCAAACTAGGCATCAACCCCTATATTACTAGGTGGGTTGCAAACTGGCTCACAGATAGAACTCGCAGTGTGAAAGTAGCAGACTCCAAGTCAGACTGCTGACCAGTCACGAGTGGAGTCCCACAGGGATCGGTCCTGGGTCCTCTCCTGTTTGGCATCTACTTCTCAGAAGTCCAGGCCAACACAAAGAGTTTCTGGCTGACAAAGTTCGATGACAATTGCAAGCTGGGAGCCATTATTAACTCCCAAAGTGATGTAGACATCCAACAGAAAGGCCTCACTGAGACCAACGACTGGTGTCGAAACCATGGCCTTAAGCTTAATGCCAAAAAATGCATCATCATTCCCTTTGGGAAAAACTTAGTTCCCACTAATTACCACATTGATGGTAGCCCACTGAACACTGAAGGTGTTATAAGAGATTTGGGGACACAGGCTGACAGAAGCCTTTCCTTCGACCACCACATTGCCACTGTGGTCAGAAAGTCCTTCTATGTGGCACATCTCATTACCAAGGGTTTTGCTTCCAGGAAGAAAGAGGTCATCATCTCTCTCTACTCTTCCCTCATTAGACCAATCGTTGAGTATAATGCCCCATTTGCATGTACCTCACTAAACAACTGCAACATCTGGAAAGGTCACAAAAGTACCTCACAAAGAGGATCCTAGGCCTTAAACACATGCCCTACATGGACAGACTCAAAAAACTCCAGCTTTTCTCTGTCTCATATCGTCTATTAAGAGGTGATCTCTGCTTGACTTACAAAGCCTTGTCTGACCCAGCCCTGTTAGAAATGTTACACCTAAAGAAATTCCAATCCCTCCACACCACACACTCCAGAGACCTCAACCTCATTAACACAATCAACAGAACATGCTGGAGGGACAGGTTCGTAACCCAGAGACTGCCTATGCTCTGGAATAGACTTCCCATACATGCCAAGCAGAGCACCTCACTGGCCCTTTTCAAGAGAAATCTTGATGAGTGGATGGGAAATAGAAAGTTCACCCTGGGGATACCTCCAGTGGCTCTACTTGATAGAGGCACCGGGAACTAACAGCAGCATGATGCCAGGGCACTTCTATGGGCTAGGCTTGTAAAGGCTCCAGGGCCATTGGCATGGTACACACCTATGAACCTATAAGAAAAGTACAAATTTTATATAGAAATATATTCCTGGCTGAGGAAAATATCTAACCATTGCCTTACTTCCACAGGAAATACCCAGATTAACAATGCTGAACTACTAATAATACTCCTAAAAATCAACAATAGGAAAACTATATGTTTAACAGCAATTTATATACCACCAGGGAATAACATTGATACTGCTGAAATCATCCTGTTTTGGATATCCCAACAAAATGACCATGAAACTAAAATACTTGAAGACTTAAATAGAGACTGACAACTTATAAATTCCACTACCCCCGCTGAATCTATAAATGAGTACAACTTCAGACAATTAATAACCACACCTACTAGAATCAATAAAACTTCAGGGAGACACTCAACATTAGAATGATTTCCTGTAAACCAGCCAGACAAACTGACAACAGTAGGCTGCCTCTCAGTTAGCATAAGTGACCAAATACCAACATATGCTATTAGAATTCACCATAAACTAGACAAACATATTATCTATAATCAAATACGAAATACAACCAATTTCAGCAAAGGTATTTTCAATGAAACACTAACAAAATATAACTGGAATGTACTTAGAACAATACCTCTAGATACTGATGTAGAACACTTTAATAATGTATTCTTATAGACTTTAAATAATCTAGCACCAGTACGTAATAAAAGAATAAATTCCAAACCCGCACCATGGCTTACAAAGGAAACAAAAAAATAATGATAAAAAGGGATAAAGCCTGAAAAAACTGGCATAAAAATAGAACTCAAAATGCCCTCCAGCAATTTAGACATCTGGGAAACCTTACAAAACTCCATGTCAAACAGGATAAGCAAATATACTATACCAACCTAAAAAGCAAACATACAAAACAGCCCAAAACTTTTTTGGTTATTAGTAAATCAACTGCTCCACCCTGGCAAGACCACTAGTCATGCTCCAAAACAGACGATGTGACAGACTCTATCCCCTCACAGTTTAATTCCTACTTTATGCAATCAATATTATCCCTTTTAGACATTAACACATCTGTCCCCCTCACTCTACCCCTGTCTAATCAAAACCACCTACAGTTCTTCTGTTTTAGTCCAGTACCTACCACACTCATAAGGAAGTTGCTTCTTAAACTAAAAACTACTTCTGTAGCTGTATACCAACTACCATCAAACTACCTAAAAATCTCTGCAGAAGTCATAGCCTTTCCTGTATCCATACTAATTAATAGGTCCATAGCAGAAGGATATGTCCCATCACTGTGGAAAAAAATCCTTCATCATAACACTGCACAAATCTACAGAGTTTAATAACTACAGGGTGATAGTAATTCTCTTCCCCTCTCCAAAATATTAGAGAAATGCATCCATATGCAGCTGATGCAATACCTAACCTCAAATAATATGCTCTCAGAAACACAACATGGCGTTAGGCCCCAGCACAGCACCACTACTGCTCTACTACATCTTACCAGTATAATAAACCGACATAGAAATGATAGTATGCTTGTCTCTGCCATGTTCTTAGACTTATCAAAGGCATTTGATACTGTCTCGCACCCGCAAGTGCTCATTCAACTCTCCTCAATAGGACTTTCATAATACTCTTTGTTGTTGTTCCTTAGTTACCTCTCTGGAAGGCAACAAGCCATTAAATGGCAACAAACCTACTCATCCTTTCAACGAGTTACTACAAGTGTCCCTCAGGGCTCTATCCTGGGTCCTCTACCATTTAATATATTTATTAATGACATAGATACCTCCACTCACCATGCTAGTTTGGTCCAGCATGTAGATGACTCAACATTAATATGTACAACCTCAACAATAAATAAACTACAAGACATTACCCAAAAATCCTTAACATCTGTAGAAACCTGAATTAAATAATCAAACCTCTTACTCCACCCCAAGAAAACTAAATTAATGCATTTCTCCCTAAAAAGTTGCCAAAATCAAAAACAATCTTTTACCATAAAGTCAGCAAATAATACTATAATTGAGAGTGTAACTCACAGTAAACTTCTAGGTGTTATAACAGATGACAGTCTCTAATATGACCAGCATTTACTGCACACCATTAAGTCTACATGCCAGAAACTAGTCTCCCTTTATAGGACCATTAGATTCCTTCCAGATACTGCAAGGAAAAACTCTAGCCACCACTTTCTTACTGCCAGCTCTTTTATACACCACTCCTATTCTAACAAACCTAAACAATACACTAAGAAAGAAACTTGCACCCTGCTACAGTAAAATAGCTAAATGTGCAACCAGTCTCCCTCATAGGACCCACCACTGTCTTAGGTTAAAGCAATTAAACTGGCTTGAACTGATTTGTACTGAGCTGAACTGAGGTGGGCTACCAGCTACAACTCTAAGCTAAGATACCAGACGACTAGAGGCTTCTGAGCTTCCAAAAAACATAAATTGCCTGTTTTTCCTTATACTATTTACTCCACGTTTTATTGCCTGCTGCCTACTTTTATACTGTATTTATTTACTGTGTACCAAACTGCACTGTTATACTGCAATTGCCTGCTACACTGTGCCTGTAAAATCAAATGCTGTTTTCACTGTTTAGCAAGCTTTCTTGTTGTTTCCACTGTTTGTTAAGTATTTACTGGTATTTTTTCATTGTTTCAAAGCTATCTGTTCTGCCTGCTCTGGTTTTCCCACCAAGCAGTACTTAATTAACTCATCTGTTAACTGTTTAAGTCATTCTTTAGAAGCTTCTGGCTGATTTTCTGCTGTTTTAAATGCTTTTTCATTGTCTCACTGCTATTTTGCTGCTGTGTTAAATATTCATTAGTGTTTCCCACTGAAACTAGGGTAACTAGTAGCTGTAGCATAGTCCAGATCCAGGCCTGCTGCATCTGGTACTGTTTGTAGTGGTTTGTTTGTTCTCAGCACATTTTCCAGGCCATCTTGGATTGGAAGTGGCATATCTGCACTTTTGTTAGAGAATTGTGTTTGATTGGCACCTGACTGGTAAGGGGAGGCCACTCTAGGGCTGTTTGATTGGCACCTGACTGGTAAGGGGAGGCCACTCTAGGGCTTGGAATAAGCATCCTCATTGGTCTTTTTGAATTTTGTTAGTTTTTTTATTCAAGTTTTAGCTTTTGGTATTTAGGCCCTGCATCTGAGCAGGTTTCTGCTTGTTTACATGTCATGCAGCACTGCACACTACCACGCAATTGTGCGCCAAAGCCGGACAGTTAACTTCAACAAATTTTCCCTTAAAACCTAGGCAGAAATATCCATTCACTGAGCTCCTCCATGATCATTTCTGCAAAGCCAACCCTAGCGACAACAGTCTTCAACCTAGCATTATGCACAGTTGGACTATCCTTGTTTCTCCTGCCAACCTTGTTGACTTGGGTCTCTTGAGGCAGTGTAGCAATTGCCTCTTGTACACAGACAAGCCTCTACTAATAACACAGTCTAGTTTAGATGTATTTACACCAAGAATCTAGAATCCATGTGCTGTCTCACTCAAAACAGTAACACGGGGACTCATCCACCACTACATATTCACATAGTACCACTACTCATACACATAGTATGCGCATCAAACATGTAAATCCACATACGCAGAGGTTCTCTCAAAAAAATTTACTGAAACACTAGAGATCTCCAAAACACAAGTCTGTTACAGCTAACACAGTCTTCACAACACCCATGACACATAGCAACACCAGTGTCACACCCACCAAGCCCGTAAGGGACAACACTCAAAAAACAACTTTTCTTGTCATTGGAGACTCAGCATTGAGGCACACGACTGTCCCACTCACCAGGTTGGACAAGTAGAAAATCACGGTTAGTTACCTGTCTTATGCCATGATTCGCCAGATCACACATCCACTCAGGTCGCTCAGCAACAAGCACTGTTATGACTCTGTCATAGTTCATGTTGGTGTGAATGACCTGAGACATACCTCACTGGACTATATGAAGACAAATATGGTCAAGCTCTATGAGTATATGCCCCGGGCAGATATGTCCCTAGCCTTGAGCTGCATACTATCCTCACCTCAAATGATCCCACAGTATAAACAAAAAAGTGAGTGATTTCAATAATTGGCTTAGTTTTTGGTGTCATTCTAAGGGGATGCAGTCCCTGTCTGCCTGGGAAGCCACGGTCAACAAACCTCACTGCTTTGCCAAAGACAGTTTGCACCTGGCACCCCTAGACTTTTGGTTGCTAACAAAGGCTCTTGCTTCCTCCATAGTGCCTTTTTAGGCAAGGTCTCAAAAACAACATTACCAACATGAAATTAACCAATCAGACAAAATAAGGGTGATGCTGCTAAATACTAGGAACTTAAACCAAAAACTGCACTTCCTTGAAGCACTTCTATCACTAGAAGATGTAGACATCTGTGCAGTCACAGAAACCTGGTTTATGGACTCAGAGAGTACCCCAGCCCTGCAAGGCTACAATGCCATCCACACCTTTAGACCAAAAAAGGAACATGTGAAAACCAAAGGAGGTGGTGTTTCAATATATATTACAGATCAATTCACCTCACATCTAGATAGACTGGACAACTCCATCGAGTTACTCCAGGTCTAGGTTACAGTGGGTAAGACCCCCATTCAAGTCCTGGCCAGTTATAGATTTCCCTCCATGGGTTACGACACCCATGAAGCCTAGTTAACCAAACTGAAGACAATCCAAATTTTACCGAACACATTGGTTATGGGGGATTTCAATTATCCCACCATCAACTGGGAAAACTACTCTAGCCCAAATTCCCTAGCACAAAAGTTCCTCATCTTTGTGAATTCAAATGCCCTGGAGCAAATTTTCCATACCCCAAAAAGAGGAACAAACATTCTAGATCTGGTCCTCACCAACATGTCAAACAGGTGCACTGCTGCAACGGTTGGACTCTCATTAGATAAAACTGACTATAAATCATTACCTTCGAACTGACAATAACACCAGAACTCACAAAGGGTGTATCAGACTACAAAACTTCACCAAGGCAAACTATATCTTTCTAGGTGAAGGTATAAATGCATTCTAAGCCCCAACCCAAGCTGAAAGTAGTAACTATGCCAAAGCTAACACTAAAGTCCTGTACAATTACTTGCATAAGTGTATAAACTCAGCTGTACTAGACAGAATGAAAGCCAGAGCCCCAAGTAAAATCAAGCTGCCATAGTGAACTTCCAGCATCAACAAACTCTACAATAAATGCAAAACGTTGCTGTCCAAGAATAACAAGACAAGGACTCAAGAAAAGCACACTCCTCAGCCTTAACAGGTAAATAAGACAACTTGTCAAATCCTCCAAGAGCTCCTTTGAGAGAAAGTTAGCAAGTACTGCCAAGAATAACCATAAGGCCTTTTACAGCTATGTACGTAACTTAAAGGGTAGAACCCAAGCATGTGCAGAACTGGTGGCCAATGGTATCAACACACACTGACCCCCACAGACATAGCAAATCTGCTAGCGGATAGGGTTGGTGAAAATTTCACTTCCTTATCCCTTCCTATCTTACAACAAACCCTACCCCAACCTCCCACCCCCCATCTTACATATCTGAAGAGCAGGTCCTCAAAGCCCTGTCCAAGGCAAAGAACACGGCCTCTATGGGACAAGATGGCTTCCCAGGCTATCTTCTAAACAGGCTAAAACATAAACTAGTATCACCACTAAGTGCCCTTTTCAATCACAGCTGAACCACTGGGTTTGTTCCTGTGGAATGGAGAACAGCTACAATTATTCCCCTCCACAAAGATAGGCTAGCAATAGACCCAGGGAATTATAACCCCATAAGCCTGACCAGCTTCATCATTATGGACCTCATAAATAAAGACATAGGTGACCTCCAAATCCTGGACCCTACCCGATTCGACTTTGTGAAGGGCAGATCCCGCCTGTTAAATCTGGTAGATTTCTTTGAAACTGTGACCAAGGCCATTGATGAGGGCACATCTGTGCACATAGCATATCTTGATTTGGCAAAGGCTTTCGACACAATCACACATTCAGGCATTACTGATAAACTTAGCAAACTGAATGTAAACCCCTTTGTTGTAAGAGGGGTTGACAACTGGCTCACAAACCAGACAAACACTATCAAAGTGGGTGACTCCACATCAACCAGCAGACCTGTTTCCAGTGGGGTGCCAGAGGGGTCAGTGCTGGGCCCCTCTTCTTATTCTTCCTTTGGCTGCTCACGCTAGGGGTCACCACAGCAGATCAACTGTTTCCATTTCTTCCTGTCCTCTGCATCTTGCTCTGTCACACCAACCACCTGCATGTCCTCTTTCACCACATCCATAAACCTTATCTTAGGCTGCCCTCTTTTTCTGTTACCTGGCAGCTTCATCCGTAGCATCTTTTCCCCAATATACTCTGCATCCCTCCTCAGCACATGTCCAAACTAACGTAATCTTGCCTCTCTGACTTTGTCTCCAAACCTTCCAACCTGGACTGACCCTCTAATATACTTATTCCTAATCCTGTCCATCCTCGTCACACCCAGTGCAAATCTTAACATCTTCAACTCTGCCACGCCAAGCTCTGACTCCTGCCTTTTTGTCAATGCCACTGTCTCCAACCCATATAACATAGCTGGTCTCACTACCCTCTTGTAGACCTTCCCTTTCACTCTTACTGGTACTCGTCTGTCACAAATCACTCCTGACACTCTTCTCCACCCACTCCATCCTGCCTGTACTCTCTTCTTCACCTTTCTTCCACACTCACCATTACTCTGAACTGTTGATTCTAAGTACTTAAACTCATCCAATTTCCCCACCTCTACTCCCTGCATCCTCACCATTCCTCTATCTTCCCTCTCATTCACACACATATATTCTGTCTTAGCCCTGCTGGCCTTCATTCCTCTTCTCTCTAGAGCATATCTCCACCTCTTCAGGGTCTTCTCCACCTGTTCCCTACTCTCACTACAGATCACAATGTCATCTCCAAACATCGTAGTGCACGGGGACTCCTGTCTGATCTCATCTGTCAACCTGTCCATCACCGTTGCAAATAAGAAATGGCTCAGAGCTGATCTTTGATGTAATCCCACCTCCACCTTAAATGCATACGTCACTCCCACCACAGACCTCACCGCTGTCACACTACCCTCGTACATATCCTGTACCACTCTTACATACTTCTCTGACACTCCCGACTTCCTCATACAATACCACTCCCCCTACTGTTGGGTAAATACTTCTCAGAAGTTCAGGTCAAAACTAAAGGGTTGAAGCTGACCAAGTTTGCAGACGACTGCAAACTGGTGCAATCACTGAATCCCCAAATTAGTAAGTCTGTCATTTGTAAAGATTAATGTAAGCCATAAGCTTGTTCTTTTAAACGTGAAAAGACTGTATTGGATGTTGAACTGAAAAAATGTAACAACAGTGCACTCTGCTGTAAGAAAGCTGATAAGTCAAGCATTTCATGACTATCTTTGATCTCAAGGCTCGGAGCTAAGATGTCTGGATGAAGGAATTCCGGCTATTGTTTTGAGACCAGAACTAATTGCTAGAACTTGCTTGTATAATTTCTTTTATTGCTCTGGCTTCCTGACCAGCTGCAAGATCAAAAGGGCTATTAACCTTTGAGTATCTGTTAGCCTAGGAACTAGAAAGAAATTAGGTAATCTGAAATGAATCAGTGGTACTGTGTTATCAATACAAGGGCTGAAATAATGAGGGCATTGAGCATTTGTCTTGAGAACATCCAACTCACTAGCACTCTGCATGTGTTCTATACGTAACTTTATTTTAGGACTGTGTTTTCTCTTAGATATAGCTAGGAACTAGGATGATTAGATTTGTTTTTTCTGTACTGATGTCAGGACTTTTCTGCTGTATTATTTTAAGTATTTCTCTGATCTCCGAACGCTTGACTAGCACTGTGTAGTAAGAATTGTTGTCTTGTGTTTTTATTTATTATTATATATTTTTAAATCTTTCAACTGTGGCTGTTTTGTGTAGAGATAATATATATATATATATATATATATATATATATATATATATATATATATATATATTAATTGTTCGTGAATAAAGGAATCTGTCTGTGAACAAACGAAGGATTTTTTATCTCTTGGTGGTGAATCCTGCAGTGTTTTTGCTTACATTAGATAATTTAAGCTCTAAGAGTACATTGCATGTATTTAATGATATTCTACAAAGTCACTCCAATAGCCTTGTTGTTCGGTCACACTTACCATTTGGATAATAATATTGTACAGTGTAATTGGACATCCTTTCATAAGGGCCTTTTAGTAGCTGATAAATATTAGTGTGTGGTGGCAGGTGGTACTACTGATTAGTCTGGGTAAAAGGGGAACAGTTGGAGAACTGCTGCTGCAACGGTTGGACTTTCATTAGATAAAACTGACTAGAAATCATTACTTTCGAACTGACACTAACACCAGAACTCACAAAGGGTGTATCAGACTACAAAACCCTTCTCCTTCTCCAGGAGTGTATGTGTGGTTGTATATAACTCTTATCTCAAAGTATGTGTGTGTCAGCTATTTGGGCAGGGACACAAAGCACTGGTTAGACAGATCAGGTGCTGGAGGTTTTAGCTTGCCTACTAGGCTGAGATCTGGACCCTATAGCTGTGCCAGTGGGGAGGCTTACTGGGGACCTGGAGAGAAAGGGAGAAACCAGCCCCAGACTCACTGTGATCTCTGTGTGCTCTTAAGGGAAATTGTACTTTATTGTGTGTGTATTTGTTATCCTTTCCCTATATGGACGCCCCTCACTGGTGTTAGTGGTGAGGACTGAGGCTCCTTGATTGCTGGGCCAGTGCATGGGCTTCACATATTAATTGTTTGGCAGTGGTGGGATATCCACACCACATATTAATTGAATGGCAAACACTAACTGGCTTGTAGTGGTGTGGGTAGTGTGAATTCCTGTAGCTTGTATACAGTGATCACTGAATGACTGAAGGTGTTTTGTACTCTAAATCAGCCATGCAGTGAATACTCAGAGTTCAGATCACAATTGTTTTATTTCTTTTGTTAGCTTAGTTTGTCAGGGAGAGCAGGCAAGCATGTCAGCAGAGGAGTACAGAAAGCTGACAAAGAGCCAGCTGACTGAGATGTGCCAGTCTAGTGGACTGGTGCATAGAAACCTGACCAAGGTGGACATGATTGCAGCTTTGGTCACAGCTGCATCAGAAAACAGCAACCAGGAGGATGATCAGACTGGCAGTGGAGATGTATCACACTCAGAATGGACAGCTCAACCTTTCTACAGATAACTTAAAAATCCATCTGGAGCTAAATAAACTTGAGTTGGAGGCCAAGAGTGTGGAAACAGAAGCAGCAGAGAAACTGTCAGTGAGGACAATGAGAAACTGCAATGGTTGCAGGCTGAGGAGAATGAGAAACTGCTATGCCTGGAAGCTGAGGAAAAGGAATGTCAGAGGCAGAATGAAAAGGAGATGCTGACTCTTAGCCAGAGTCATGGAGGTAATGGGGAAGGGAGTAACCAGATCCCAGAAGCACAAAAGGTCAGTAAATTTCTTCCACAGTTTACAGAGGGGAATAATTTTGATAGTTTCAGTCATATGTTTGAGAGGGTACTTAAACAGTATGATGTTGATCAAAGGCTCTGGATACAATTACTGGCCCCCTTACTCCATGATAAAGCTGTAACTGTGTTGTCTAAACTTGTTGATTGTGAATATTTTGATTATACTACTGTTAAGAACTGTTTGTTAGATTTTTTTTAAGCTAACACCTGAAACTTATAGGAAAAAGTTTTGTGAGCATAGATGCAAGGCAGATGAAAGTGTGTGTGAATATGTTGTTGAACTGAGCACTTATTTTCATAGGTGGGTGAGTGGATGTCAGGTCACCACTTTTGAAGGGCTGATAGACCTTTTGGTAAGGGAACAAGTTCTTAGCACTTTGCCTGAGGACATGAGGATCTGGTTAGCTGATAGACAATGTGCTACTTCAGGTGAGTTGGGGAAGAAGGGAGACCTGTACCTAGCAAGCAGGGCATCCCTGCATAAGAAGGGGACCCCCAGTACTGCTCATGGCTCTAAAGGAACCCATGGTGGGCAGCACAGACTTCCCCAACAGAATCTGCCAGTATCAGGGGAAGCCACTAGTCCAGGTATATGTCCAGAACCTAGGGTTAAATGTTTTGAATCCAACCAGTGAAGCCATGTGGCATACAGATTTCCATGAAGGCAAGGTGGGGAACAAAAGGTGAAGGAGCCAGTAAGTGGGGAATACAAAATGCCAATAGTAGGTTGTCTTGAGACAACAGGGGTACTGAACTACCATCCTGCAGATGTCCTGATAGGGAAGGATTTGGATGAGGCAGTACCATGTGCTTATGCAGTTACACGCAGTCAGGCTTGGAGACAACCATGTGGGTCTGGTAGCCTGGGGAGACTCAGACAGACCACATACGTGCAAGCAGGACTGGTGAGGTGGTTACTTCAGAGAGGAAGCTACACTGTAGCAGTGAGACTGAAGGTAAGCCACAACTGCTTGTGGGTTCTGATGTTCTTTTGGACAGAGTGACTGCAAAGATAGAGGTCAGTAGAAGTACCCAGGCTGACAGTGAGGCACCACTGTCAAAGGATGCCAGACTTCCTGAGGAAGGGGAGCTGGGAAGGGTTACAAAGAGAGAGTTGAGACAGGCTCAGCTCTCAGACCCTACATTGCAAGGCCTGAGGCAGGTAGCTAGTGAGGCACCTGATTCTCAAGGGAAGGGGGATTCTGTATACTGGGACAAAGGGTTACTGTATAGAGAGTGGACCCCTGTGGGAGGGCTAGAAGGTGAAAGGATACAGCAGTTAGTAGTGTCTAGAGCCTACCATCTGGCACTTCTAGCCATAGCCCATGACTTGCATGTATAATTTATTTTATTGTGCTGGCTTCCTGACCAGCTGCAAGATCAAAAGGGCTATTAACCTCTGAGTTTCTGTTAGCCTGGGAACCAGAAAGAAATTATATAATCTGAAATGAATCAGTGGTACTGTGTTATCAATTTAAGGACAGAAAGAATGAGGGCATTGAGCATTTGTCTTGAGAACATCCAACTCACCAGCACTCTGCCTGTGTTCTATATGTAAGTTTATTTTAGAACTGTGTTTTCTCTTAGATATAGCTAGGAACTAGGAAGATTAGATTAGTGTTTACTGTATTAATGTCAGAACCTTTCTACTGCATTATTTTAAATATTTCTCCATGATCTCTGAACTCTTGACTAGCACTGTGTAGTAAGAAGTATTGTACTGTGTTTTTATTATTTATTATTAAATATTTTTAAACCTGTCAATTGTGTCTGTTCTGTGTAGAGATAATTTAAGCTCTAAGAGTACATTGCATGTATTTAGTGATATTGTATGAAGCCACTCCAATAACCTTGCTGTTCAGTCACACTTACCATTTCGATAATAATATTGTACAGTATAATTGGACACCCTTTCGTAAGGGCCTTTTAGTAGCTGATAAATATTAGTGGGTGGTGGCAAGTGGTACTACCATATAGTCTAGGTAAAAGGGCAAAGCTGAAGAACCTGTGCCAGTCTTCCCCAGAAGAGTGTCTGTGTGGTTGTATATAACTCTTATCTCAAAGTGTGTGTGTGTGTGTGTGTGTGTGTGTGTGTGTGTGTGTGTGTGTGTGTGTGTGTGTGTGTGTGTGTGTGTGTCAGCTACTTGGGCAGGGACACAAAGCACTGGTTGGACAAAGAGGGTGCTGGAGGTTTTAGCTTGCCCACTAGGCTGAGATATAGACCCTGTAGCTGTGCCAGTAGGGAGTCTTACTGGAGACCTGGAGAGAAAGGGAGAAACCAGCCCCAGACTGACTATGATCTCTGTGTGCTCTTAAGGGAAACTGTACTTTACTGTGTGTGCATTTGTTGTCCCTTCCCTATATGGATGCTCCTCACTGGTGCTAGTGGTGAGGACTGAGGCTCCTTGATTACTGGGCCAGTGCACAGGCATCACAATCTTAACCACTCCTGGTCCTATACATGCTCATCACAGGGTTAAACTTTTTCACTGTACAATACTATCCAAATACCCTCCTTAAACCTAATATTCTCAACCTCTTACTGAAATGACAAAACAATTTTTATGCATAACTGCTGCGTGTACAATCCACTGAGTTGCACGTGTGCTTTCTCTTTAGTGACTTCCACCACTATAAAATCTTAGAATGTATACTTATAAATGTAATGACTGTTTGTGTATAATGTAAATAGAAATGTAACTACTCTGTGTTTGACTGGAACCTGGTATAATGTAATGTAAGTAAATGGAGCTTTTCTCCCTTGGCCTCCACTGAAAATGGGTATTACCCAGTTGGACTTTCCCGGTAAACAAAGAAAAATAAATAAATAAATAAATAATAAGAATACATATTTTATTCTACTGTTTAACTAACAAAAGATAGGCCTTTCCTCAAGACTTAATTGAAAACACACACACACACACACACACACACACACACACACACACACACACACATATGCAAGCAAACCCACAAGCAAACCCACACAAACACTAATCCCTATTCAGGCTGCAATTTAAGCAGTATTTACTAAAACAGTCTGAATGAAACTGATCATCCAAGGGGCACATCACTTAATTCAGTATTTTCCACTGGATAGATCATGCTACTAATTAAAATTGCACCCACCTGATAGACATTCATGCATTCCCAACTGTGGGTTTTCTACTATACCCTTACAGTTCTAACAACCCTCCACATAATCTAGTACGCACTTAACATTTGACTGCATGCTATTGACTTCCTTCCCTAATTAAGCTATTACTATTCTAAACCCGGTCACTTCCTTCTTATTCTTTCAACGACTTGTTTCCCTTTTTGTATGCTCCTTATGTAAATATGTACATATGTACTGTTTGTTAAATTTTCAATTTTTAATTACACGTTAACAACTATATAACTGCATGTTGTAAATTGTTTTAATACTTTCTGATGAAACCTGACCTGGGCTTGCAAATGGTCATTTTTTGATCAGCGTTATAACCTAGTAAATACATATAACCACAAAAAATAAATAAAACCCACAGCTTTCGTTACTGCATAGCTTATAATGTATCATTCTTCATAGACAATACTGTAAAGCATATCTACATTATATCTGTAAATAAGGACATATTTAATTCCATTATGCAAACTATTCATGCAGTGTACATTTAAATTCATATTGGCCCTTTGCTGACATGGTGCATTAGACACGAGACTGGAGTCAGAAATATTGCTTAGGTGAGTATATAAGGGGAAAATCGGGCAGTCAAAGTAATACAATGGGGTTCAATGGTGATTAAATACACAGAAAAAGTGACATTGTATAACCAGGTCCAAATAAGTAGGCAATTCACTGACAAGAACAGAGCAGGTAATGCAATGACCAGGACAAAGCCACAGAGCACTGTATAACCACATGGGTCCAGTGGCATACCTGGCTCAATCGCACATTCCGTCAGTTAGCTCTTCCACTGACGAGCAAAACAAAAATAAATAAAATAAAATAAAAAACTCTTCACTGCAACAACCCAATCACTATATTACACTTACCCCAGCAAAAAAAAAAAAAAACAGGATGATGCATGGACGATCGTGCCCTCCCAGCACTTTGAGCCCAGGGCAATTGCCCCTATCACCCCAATGCATATAGCATGCTCACAGCTATGTACATTTACATAGATAATTATGTGCAGCTACAAGTACTGCTGACAGCCCAGATTAGGGTTATGCAGTGAAGTCCCTACTTCATTTATATGATAAATAGTAAGGAAATGGGTGTGCAGAACAGACACAAATGCAGGAATAGCAAGCAGAGGAATGCAAAGAAAAACAAGATAAATGAATAGTGGCATGGGGGTGAGGAAGCAAGGGTATTTTTTTATGGTGGGGGATGGTAACATGGTGAAGGTGTAGGTAGGAATGAGCACATGTAGATGGCAGCAGCAGCTTATAACCCAACACAAAAGACAAAGACCAAAAGGGAAGGTGTTGACACAAATGAGGGACAACAAAGGAGAGACATGACAGATAGAGGGAGAACAATTGGTGATGGGCAGAATTAGACTACAAACTGTGGAGAAATTAAACAAAAGGATAGGGAAAACCATGATGGGAGGGACAGCTAACTGCCAAGCTGCACAGTACCACATCCAGCTACTAGACAGCTCTGTAACCAACCTTGTGGATAAACCCAGCCATTATTGGTCCACTGGTCAGGAGCAGACAGCTGTGTGACTCTGCAAGTCACACAAGGATATGCTCCAGGCTGCCAGTGGGGTGTCTAGTTGCTGCTCCACCAAGGCCATTATCAGGCCATCCATCTCCTGCCAAAAGACTCAACAGGAAGCCCTAGTGATGCCCAATAATGGGGACCCTACACCCCTGCCAGAGGCAGAACACCTGAGGATACCAATGAGCCCACCAGATCAACCCCTGCAGGATTACTTTCATCACCCTTCAGAGAACTGGGTCTGAAGACCACAGAAGAATCAGCAAGAGACGGTGAGACAAATGTATAGCAAAGTGGCCGTTGCTACATGTTATCTGTTGCTGTGAATGGCACTGCATAAAAACTGAATGCAAATGGAGGGAAACAAAACAGCAAAGGACAAATAAAAAATCAGAATGCAGCAACAAAAAGAAAAACAAACTCCAAAGCAATTCTCATAGGTTCATGGATGATTACTTGGCTAACAACCACGGGGGGGGGGGCTTTTTAAACCTACCCATACTTCCCAAATGCATCTGATAAGTTTGTATGTCCTAGGGGTATCTTAAGAGGTATATGTATTCCTGGGGAAGGGTGGTCAAACATTTACAAGTTGCGTCTGTCTAACAGAGACATAGGTGCCAGGTAGGCGCTAGACCAGTACAGTTTCCTTCAGTGTATGGCAGTACAAGTCTTGGAGGAGAAGAAATGCAGTTAAGTATGCAATGGCAAGCCAAAAACAATATAAAGGCCTGACACAAATGTACTGCAGAAATATCTGCACCACAAGGGGCAAGATTAAATGTCAGCTAGCTAGTCACCCGATCTGTAGGACAATGGTACAGTTCATGAGTGGTAAACAGTGCGACTGCAAGGGGCAGAAAAGTTGGGTAGAAACAACCATCTGAAGATGAAGTACTCAGCCTTGAGGAGCTAAGCAGAAGATGGCATTCATGGTCTAACAAATGTTGACCTGCATTGTACCAAGTGCCAGTGCCATACATACCCCACCTCATCATTCCAAAATGAATACACATAGGACACCTAAACACTGTGGTAAAACTGTACCCTGACTTATGACAGCCACCATGAAGCATTAACTTAGAGCCTGATAAGTGCATACCCGTGGTATGCCAGGTGTAATGACACAGGCATAAACAGTTAAATGTTAAGAGTAAGCTATGAAACTCAGACAGCCACAGTGTGTATTAACAAAATGGACAGATAGGTGGTACTGAACAAGGTTAGCTACACAGATCCAAAACAGATGATGCCACCCATAATAGAGGCACACCCTCTGCCAATGTAGTCTATGTCACCATGCTATTGCTGGGAATACCTGGTTGTAGGATGGACAGTGCAACAGTTGCACCAATGGTTACAAGGTATATGACACATAAAATAAGGCAAAAATGTAAGTAGTGGTGGAACTGATTAGCAGCACTGCAAACAGACAGCAAATGAGGTGAGTAGGAGATATACAGGTATAGCATAAACTTCATACTGAATATATAGTCCATATATTCCCTATTGTCAATACCTAGACAGGCGTGCATGCCTTCCTGACAAATCATCCAGTTTTTCCTTAATCTCACCAGTTGATGAAAAACAGACAAAAGAGGGAAAAAAACTATGTCTATGAACACCAATTACTCTATACAGCTGTACAAGAATGCCTACCTAATTATATGCAATTACCAGTTACTTATACGTACTGTAGAACCATGGCTCCCCCTCCCTAACCTCTTCTTCTCATTGGCAGAGAAGATCAGGGTGACACTCCTTCAGTCACTGTAATTATGCTGGAACTGCTCATCAAAATGATTGATGCCTGGGGCAACATTTATCACCCTGACAAGGCAGTGCAAGGTGTCCTCCTTAATCTGGGGACCCTTACAGAAGTTCCCCAGCAGATACTCACAGAGGTGTAGAAATATTTATTTTAGCACCATGCTTGAAACTAAGTGCTTCCAGAAGCCATGGCCACTTCACAGGTAGATAATGGGAGGAAAATGGTAGCTGATTCTCACTGATCAATGTTACAGGAGCCACGTAACAACAGCAGATAGGTATGAAAGAGTGTTAAAAGGTGGGGTGACCACACAAGGTACTGAGACTATACATACCACTTTAAATTACAGAAGTCTGACAATGTGCTGCCAATAGCTGAATGGCATGGCATCCCTAGGAGATGCAGAGTGGATTGCAAGAAATCCATGACTCCATCCAGGTTACAGACCTGCCCAGGCATGTTCAGACTGCTTTGCAGTCTACAACACATGGGCACAGGCAGACACAAGCCTCATAGCATAGTATAAAGCTGGTAAGCATTGTGATAAATTTAAGATTCAAAGACATTTAACCTAAATTGCCTCCTTACCATAAATGTCATGCTACAAGCCCCAAAATATTAGGATATAAACATCTGCTGTTATTGCAGTGCTTATTATGCTATCTAGTTTTTTCTAACATAGAGAGTGGATCCCTGAAGGAAATAATCACATTAGTCCGCAGAGTTACGTGTTCTACATCTGCTGTTGGAAGTGTATACAGGCCACTGGCACCTGGGGAGGCTAACAGGATGCATGTAAGATATTTATTGGGGGGGATTGTTTACAGCAACTTGCTTATAAAGAGATGGAGAAAAAGGGGGTGGTTGAAATGGATTTGTGGATCATAGATTAAAGAAATGTTGTACATCTTCTGCAGCACAGGTACACAGGCCAGTGGTATGGGGTTTGGGTGAGTGGCTATTGGATATGTGTATTTTTTTATTATTAGTTGTTGATCAACAGCACCTTATTGACAAGGGGGTGGGAAGGGAAATTTTAAACTGGTAAATGGGAGCAAATAGGGCACAGATACAGGTTTCAGTAGCCCACCACATGTATGGTTGAGGGGTATTGTAAGATTGACTATGTACCAGGGGAGTTGGCACAGATAGAGAGGGATGTGTTGGACTACACACACTCTCTAACAGTGGTTCAAGTGTGGTTGAATAATGGATAGGATTGGGTGAAGGATTAGGTTCATAGGTGTTTACCAGGCTAATGACCACAAGGGCCTTTTTAAGCCTAGCCATGCATCCCTAATCTCTGACAAGTTCTGATACTCTTGATAAGTCTAAACATGGGCCTGAGAGATGAACTTTTTACAGGTTGCCTGTGTCCATTAGAAACATAGGTGCCAAACCAGGGATGAATTTCTGGTTTCCCATCCAATTGTCTAAGTTGCACTTGAATTGGGTTAGGAAGGAACTCTGCTTCACATGGATGGGGAGCCTGTTCCACAGACCAGATAGTCTCTGGGATACATACCTATCTCTCCAGCAAGTCCTATTTATATTACAGGCAAGGTTTAAGTATTTAGAATGGGTAATTCTGGTGCTGTTTGTTTTCTGGATATGCAGGAGGTCCATCAGAGTGGGATCTGACAATGCCTTGTATGCTAGGCATTGATTAGGATACACATTTAATATCTGATATAGGCCATGGATGAGAATCTGAGGCACACAATGGTTGAGCTTTGTGGAGTACAGGTAAATGAATGTGGATGGCAAAAATTTAATGCCATGTACCCCTACACACCAGAGGTCAGGAGAAGTGGCCATAAATGCCTTGGCTCACCCTCATTGCCTAAATTGAGTGGCACAAAGGACATTACACAAGAAATGTGCAAGTTAGTCATCCAGGCACAAATGGATGCCACTACTATCATGGTAGAGCTGACAGGTGTACTGCAGCCTGTGGGATGATGTACATGATGGCATGTAGTTGACTCAAATGATTGGCATGTTGGACTGGTACCTGGGCATCTCCATGGGGCTGTTTGTCTTCATGGTCCAGGGCCAATCCATGCATTTGGCTACCACTCATTTGCCTCCACTGTGGATATACCCTATAGGACAGGATAGGTAGGTCAAGATCACATATTGTTCTCCTCTCCACCTTACCTACTGATGTTGAACCTGGTACAGCACAGTGTGGCCACCTACACAGATGTAGCCTAAGTGGCAGTCATTCACATGCACAAAAAAGGTCAGGGTCACACACTTTGTCCTTGCTGTCCAGTGTTGATGGTTGTACCATTCCTTGGGGGATACACTCATAAATGGGGATGTTCACAGTCTGAGTGATTCCCAGCTGAGGTATTACAACACTTGCCACAGCCACATATGCATTGGGCAACAACACCTACAGGAGTTGTGTCCCCTGGAAACTTTATTGAGCAAGTACCCACTATATCTGGGCATCTATGCCCTTCAGGAAACAACATATGTACAGTGTAACAAATTTATTGGGTGTGGGGGAGGTGCACAGTATTCCCAGCTTCCCCTAATCACTAAGCTTTGTCATTTACTCCATTAGACATCCTTAGACCCCTTCCACCAATGTGTCCATTGCTGACCCCTGTTAGTATGCCCCACCCCACCTGTGCAAATGATGACAGCTGTGCTCTGCCTTCACTGCTTTTTTACATGAGTAGGTAATGTCTGATGCACAGTATGGCCAGTCAATGTAATGTACAGCATAGCCTGAGAGTAGTATTGCATGTCAGAAAAAAATCCAGGCTGTAACCACCACTGCTAAACACCACACATAAATTTATTAATGTAAAAAATAAAAAGGTTAGCACTTTCACGGCAAAAAATGCCACTTCTGCAGACCATTTCAAAATCTAACAAACGCTCTACTTATATAGAAATTTAAAAATGTGATTGACCAAGCCATGTTACTGAACGTTGACTAAACATCCAGTCAGATGCCATCAAAAATTTTACATATTGTGACAGTTCTAAAAGCAGGTTAACGACCAATAAAAATATAGGAGTTCATTCATACACCAATAAAATTCACTGTTGTCATGAATATGCAGTAACAATATATATCTAGGGGAGAAACTAGCTAAGAACCAATAAAGATGTGATGTTCTCTTCAACAACCAATTGCAAAACAGCTGTTGACACTTCATTTAAATATAAACCCTTCTATGCAATTTACTACAATCAGGTCAAAAGATCATATTGAAAATTGGCACAATGGTTAATGCTTCACCCCCACAGATACAAGGTGCAGGGTTCAACACCTGCACAACACAACTATTTCTATTGGTTTGGCATCAGTTAAAACTGTAGCTAAATAAAAGAACTAACCATGCATTTTTGAGCATCTCAGTAACAAATGGAGTGCCGAACCCACAAGCCCACACACTGCAGATCCATGTGGTGTTACCGTGCAAATCGGGGCACACCAAAATAATGCAACTCCCACTACATTCACATACAACCACCAAAAATGTACTAAGAAATCTTGATCATGATATTATTTCCATCGGCGTACTGCATCCATTAATATCTCAGCATATTCCATGTCATTTGTCTTAATAGAAATATATGTTATTTAATGAAACATCATAAAAACTCCCAATAAATAAATACATAGCTACCATTTCTCACCTAGACAGCAAGAGTATAAACTGCACAAAGGTGTGCCTCAGCAACCACAGAGATACCCCAAGATACACAGTGAGCAAGCCATGGAGATACAGCAGATCACCCAGTGTCATGCACACCAAAACTAGAAATTCTTCAGTAGAGTAAAAGGAACCTCTATTAATAAAAATATATAAAAGTAGAAATTCTATACAAAATGTTTATATATATATATATATATATATATATATATATATATATATATATATATATATATATATATATAAAATGGGCTAAATAGACCATATTAATTGTCTTAAAACTATTACCATCATAAAGATAGTACATTGCATATGTGTGAAATCTTGACACATATAAACTGTACTATACCAGATCTCTTACTACTGTTCAATGTTTTAATGGACGTGAGTTCAACACTGGCCTAAGCAGTATTTTATCATTCAGGCCTGGATATACATGTGAGTGTAAAGACAGAATCCACCTCAATTCCTTTTCTTCTGTCTTACTGTTCACATCACCACCTCTTCTGTTATCTACCAACAATTTCAACACTAAAAACTTAAATGCATGGTCCTCACCACAAGTCTATACATGTTGTGCTAATATACAAGATTTTCTCTTATTCCTAATGTCCCTTATGTTTTCCAGGATCCTCTCCTTAACGTTCTATTCATTTTACCTACATAGTAAGTGGTGCATCTTGTACAACTGGTCAAGTAGATTAAATTTCTACTCATGCAATCAGTATAAAAGGAGAATTCAACTTTTTGTCCAGTCCTAGGGAAGACATAAGAAATACAACTGAGGATATACTGACAAGCTTTACATCTGCGACAAGAAAAGGTGCCTTCCCATTCAGATCCAGGATGACCAAAATCATACTGTTGCTTATAACATAGACTTCTTCTAAGTGAAGTTTTATTCTTAAATGCAAATCTCGGTCTGTCATCTATAACTTTCCTAATCTCTGAGCGATTTAGTAACAAATGTCAATTCTTTCTAATAATATCACAGGTAATGTTGATATCATTTGAGTAGGTAAGAACTACCCTGTTGGTCCTATTCGACTCATACCTATTAGTCTCAATCGTATTAGTTCCTCTGAGGCCCAATGAAAAATATGGTTTGGCTACGGTATCATGCATAGAATGTACTTGATTCAAACTCATTTGGACATAATTTCTTAGGTAACCATGTGCTACAAACTCTGTACACATAGTATCTACTAGGGCTTTATACTCAGTATTAACATTGCAACTGGCTCTCATAAACTGCCCTTTCAAAGTATTATTTGTCACGTGTCCAGGATGCATACTAGACATGTAAAATTTCATTTTTCCTGCAGGGTTTCCTATATATCATCATGTTAAAACATAATAGGTCATCAATCTTAACTGAAACATCTAAAAAATCAATACTCTAATGTAATAAATGATAAGTGAACTTCAAAAATGTAGTGGTACTATGCAAGTACTCTATAAAACCATTCAAGCTATCCAGAGGATCCGTCCACAAAATAAAAATGCCATCTATAAATCTTCTATATACACTCACAAATTTGGAAAACTGATTGGCATTCAGTACTTGTTTACATTCCCAGTAAGTTAAAACAAGTCCAGCATAGCTATTGGCACATGCCATGCCCATGGCAATGCCACCCTTTTGCAGATAATATTGACTCCCAAAGATAAATACATTATTCTCAAGAATTAGTTCTAACAAGGTTCAGATCAGATCTATCTTACTAGTAGTAAAAGTCAGTATATTCTGAAAAGTAGAGTCTAATATTCTCAATACCAATATCATTTGGTATTATTTGTAAAAAGAGAACTCACATCAAGGGTAACTAAACAAAAATTGCTGACATCCTTATTAACATTTGAACATTGATATAAACCTTTGAGAAATTATTTCATATCTCGCAGTACAGTTGGAATCACATCCAAGACAGGTCTCAGTGTCTTTTCAACATAAATGAAGAAAGGCTTCATAGCACAACCTTTAGAATAAACAATTGGACACATTGGGGGTTTGTTCTGATCCTTGAGGATCTTAGGAAGACCACAGATTATTGATATTGTTGGATGTTCTACACAGAAGTATTCAAAAAGTTCTCATGTGATGGAGCCCTGTCATCAAGTATTATCAAGTAGTATTGCATGTGTCAAGTTTTAATCTTTCTTGTTTCTATTCTGGCCCATATTTATGCCCAGACACCACCTCTTTTCCAGTGCTGCTGTATACTGTGCCCAGCTCTACCTTGCACAGTCTTTCCCTGTGGCTAGTTCTAACAATATCAGTCCTCTGTTTTAGCTGTCAACATATCACCATATTGTACAGCATTACACAGACAAAAAATAACTCACAACATGTCCAAGACATACTGCAGCATGCCACCAGAGAAATCTAGACAGTAGAAGTGGGCCTTCAACAATCCAAATACATGCTTGATGATGTTATGGGTTTGTGAGAGTGAGGAATTGTATGTCATCTCAACCATCTTCTGTGGGATACATATTGGTGTCATGATCCATGGCTCCAAGGCATATCCAGCATCACATGGGAAGTCACCCCAGACTAACTACTAGTACTGTTGCATGTATGCAGGGTTGGGAGGGTGGCCTAATGGTTAAGGTGTTTGCCTTACAAACACAAGGTACAGGGTTTGAATCTCACAGGGGATAATTGGCTAGTCTTAAAATGGCTCGTAAGTGCAGTTAGCCTAGTACTAATCTATGAACCTCTGAACATATGAACCTATTTCAGATGTGGGAATCATGGGATATACCTGGATGGCATACAGACATATTGTATATAATACCCTATGTACTGCACACTGTTTGGCAGCTGATAGAAGGAAAACTTCCAGTTGACATACATACATATGGACTATGTGTGGCCTTGATGGTGATGTGGGTACAAGCAGTGACCCCTAGAACCTCAAGGAAACAGAATAATTCATAACATTTATTTTATTTTTATTTAACATTTGTTAACCAGGAAAGTCCAACTTGGAACAAAGCCAATTTTCAGAGGAGGCCCAGGGAGAAACACTCCAGATGCATATCTTTGTAATGTGGGAGGAAATTGGAGCACGTGAAGGAAACCCACACGAACACAGGGAGGACATACAGACTCCACTCAGAAGGCAGTGCAGCCGAGAATTGAACCGGAGAACCTCTTGCTGTGAGGCAACAATGCTACCACTGTGCCATCTGAAACACCTGTACAGTGATGTTTCTCTCCTCTGTGATCCATGAAAATCAGAGATGCCACTCCACATGTAGCAGCACAACACCAAGGAACTGGTACAGTATTCGGGAACAAGATACCTGCAATATACCACTGCCACCCCTGATGGCTGATGGAAGGTTCTCTTAGTGAGGATGATCAATGCTGCATATTCCTTAGTGTCCACAGGGATTAGTATGTGAGAATAACATATGTCTACAAGCTCATGTATGGTATCTCTGTCCATACACTAGCATTCAATTATGTTCCCGTTGTGGAAGTAATGAAATGATAGGCATGATCAGATCTGTCTGCAATATAGAAGGTGAAAGCAAACACTGCTGCAGACATTGTATGCAAGAACAGTATGTATTGTTTGGCTAATGCAGATGTTATTCATATCATCTTATGTCAGTCTTTGTCTCTGTTCACCATGAAATGACAGTGTACACAACTGCTGCCCAGTGTGGCTCTTTCCTCAACATTATGTTTCTGAACCACTCTACCATGCTGTTTATCCTCATTTGTATTCACAATTAGTGTCATTACCTTAATGTTGCTCATTTCTAAATCATTATATGATCATTTACATATGATGCCGACAACACTATTTCATCAGAGTGGGCAGTGGTGAGTGGTGCTGTATCTCTGTATCAGCCCCAACCTGTTCATCACTGCTTGCTGTATTTATTTCTAAATCCCATCCACTTTCTCTTGCTCATGTAGAATTCTAATGTATGTTACTGAATGTAAGCTACATTTTGACTTTGAATGTTAGAGCTTCTCAGCCATGACTCTGCTGAAAAGGGGTGCAATGAGATCAGTTGGACTAGCCCAGACTATAAATGGAAATACATAAAAATATACGTAAACAGTAATGTGGGACCAGAGGGCATGTCTGTTAATATAGATACTGTTTATCTGAGGTTGAAAATGTGAAATCATAACCTAGGACTGCAAAGATGAAAACAGATGGAAAATGCAAGGGAAGGGGGAAATATTTCAAAACTAATAATTATCTGAAGTACTAGATAACAAGTGACATGATGACAGAAGCCATAAATGAAGGAGAAGAAAAGACAACTGGAAATGGTTTAGTAAAAGGAGGAGAACAAGGCAAAACATAAAACGAGGAGTATACACTAAAACTAGAGAGTATAGTGAAACAATTACTACTGAATACGGTTAAAAGTTTTTAGTAAGATAAAATATGTGTATTGTAAACAAGACTATTCAGTCAGGATTTTCATTTTTGGTAATGAAAACTTGAAAGTAACTGTGACAGTATACCACCAACAATTTCTTACTTAGATCATAAGAAGTAGAAATGGGAGAATGGAGTATTTTTAGCATATTTAATGTAAATATAAAGATGGTTAAGCAAAAGGAAGACAAACAGGTAAACAGATCTACAGAGAGATAGACAGATACGATTCTACTTCATATCATCGAAATTTCATTTAATTGAAATTCAAATCATCGAGACCAAATCATCGAAAACCCATATCATCGAATCTCAAATCATTGAAAACTATAAAGCAACTAGAAATAACATCCCAGACACTGTTTACTATGTTTATGCAGGGGGCATGCCCCCCTGCACCCCCCATGTGGGGGGCTCCACCCCCCACACCCTCCATACTTATATATACCAACTCCAAGGTCGCACTACAGCGGGGGTTAGGAAATTACCTTTTTCCCCCCACTGTAGTGCGACCTTGGAGTTGGTATATTAATGCGGGGTGTGGGGCAGAGCCCATGGGGATGCAGGGCTTGCCCCTGCATAAACGTAGTAAAAACTTTGTGGAATGTTGTTTCTAGTTGCTTTATAGTTTTCAATGATTTGAGATTCGATGATATGAGTTTTTGATGATTTGAATTTCGATTAAATAAAATTTCGATGATATGAAGTGGAACCACAGATACATACATACATACATACATACATGCATGCATACATAGACAGACAGGCAGGCTTTACCTAAACAGAGTACAGAGAAAACACTTGGCCCTGAAGGAGTTTTATCCTCATTAAACAGAATAATTATGAGTGGTTATAAGTGTAGTGTCTGAAAAAAAAAGAGAAGATAGAAACAACATAGGAGGCTTGTATTTGAATGTAATGACAGAATGGAGAAAGATAAAAAAGAGAAAACTTTACAATTTATGCTTGACTCCATGACATAGAGGAAAAAAACTTGAACATGACCCTGATGAGGTTAGGAGGATAGAAGTGTGCAGGTGATGTTGGCTCACCTATCCTGAAAGAAAAGACATCTTAGATCTGGCCATTTGCTGTCATCACACCCAGAAAGGGTATGCTTGCTGTATCTGATCACAGATAGAATAAGGAACATAGGCTTGTTTTACCAAATTAGTGATGGAAGCACTTGCAGCATGTGGGTGAGAGCATGCTCGTGAAGGGAGGGCATAATGATGCCACAGGATGACAGGAGTGTTTACATCACCACCAAGGGGAGGAGTTAGAAACTTATGGTAATGCCCTGATTGGCAGTGAGCAGAATAATGCAAGCTGTCAATGGAGAATGGCTGACGTGTGGTTCCTGGCCTGGGATAAGCCAGTACAGACATATCAGTCGTCAGCTTCCTCAAAGTGCAGAACCTGTATGGGTGGCGTAAGCCAGGGAACCTTGTTGGCTAGGCTTACTTAGGCCCTTGGGCCGATAGCCTAGTACCTACCTATGAACATGTTTGCCTGTGCTGGAAATCAGTTTTTAACATACTCTCTGACAGAGTTGTCCTTGCACTCTAAGGATCACTTACTAATTTGATCACTGTCCTTTCTCTTGACCAATAGATTACATTGTATACGCCAGTTACTTAGTCTTCCTGGCTGACAGGTTTCTGCATTTAGGAAATTAAAGAAAACCTGTTCTAGTTTGTACCTCTCTGCTAATTGCTTTGTATTGGCTATAAACTGATTACTGTTACAATTTGACCTGAGAGTGGAAGACTGCTATGCTTAGCTTCACTTTGCTCCCCTCCCCTATCTCAGATTCCTACCTTCTCTTACTCTACTATTATACTTCCCTCACACACACATTACACTTGTGACTCCTACTCTCTAACCCTACCAAAAACCTTACTACTATCATACAAACACTCCTGTTTCTTTCTAATTCCCAACTTCCATTTAATATTTTCACACCATTTCCAACTACCTTTCTCCCTCCATACTGCTTTCCACTATATACATTCAAAGTCACACTTCCTCTCTAACAGCCATTCTATTCCATTCTACATTGTATCTTCTACTTTTCCCAAATAAACCATCATTTCTTCCTATTTTACCTATATTCTCATTATCCAGCCTTTTAAATCCCTGTATTCCCTACATTCCAAAGAAAGTACAAGGACAACCACCAAACGACAAATAAAGACCACACATAGATGCTCCATTTTATTATCATCCTAGTACCTTGGCTTTTCTCCTTCAAGGGATAACTAGTACAAATCACATGACAGAATAAATACTCACATTAATTAATTCCATAAATCAACATTTAAATGCCCATGTATTTAAAGTGACCAAGTGCCATCAATTAAACCACATACACCAAAAAAATATATATTTTATGTTTTGAATTTTAATTTCTTAGCAAAATCCCCTCTATCATTACTCACAGGCTAAGTCAAAATGCTAAAAAATAGAGATTCCCCATCATCCGAATGTTCCATCAAAAACTGATTAGCAACCGAACTACTAATATTACCTTTTCTAATGTTTGCCAAATGTTCCAAAATTCTTATTTTAACTTTCTTTTTCATCTGCCCAATGTACCATTGGATCACATTACACCCACAGCCCAAAATGTAAATAACACCATATGACTGACAGTTATACCTACCCTGGGACTCAAATCTTCGACCATTAATCAAAGTGTTAGAAATATTTCTAATTCTCCCACATACACTGCACTTGCCACAGGGAAAAGAGCCCACCAGTTTAGAAGATATCACCCATCCCAAAACAGGATGATTCAACAGCTCTTTCAAATTGCAAAACCGGCTATAAGAATATGTAATATGTTCTGGGAACAAATTCCCCAATACTTCATCTGAAATCACCATAGGCCTCAAATCCTTCACCAAGTCTAGAAAAGGGGCTAAAACTGGTCATGTAAAACAGCCTATTATTGACCTCATCATCCAAGGTCTCAGCATGATTTCTAAATCCCCTCAAAAACTAACATACCTCTGATCTCTGAAACAACCTCCCTCTTTTAATTTACTCTTAGCCTTTTCTAGAATATCCTGAGAGTAACCTCTAAAAAGGAGCCTCTGTTCCACTTCAGACATGAACCTATCCTTAGATCCCAAGTCAGAAGTATTAAACCAAATTCTCCTGAATTCACCATAAGGTAAAGAGTTAATAAGATGAGGGGGGGTGCATACTAGACACATGAAGGAAATTGTTCTAAACCGGTGGGCTCTTTTCCCTGTGGCAAGTGCAATGTATGTGGGAGAATTAGGAATATTTCTAACACTTTGATTAATGGTTGAAGGTTTGAATCCCAGGGTAGGTATAACTGTCAGTCATGTGGTATTTACATTTTGGGCTGTGGGTGCAATGTGGTCCAATGGTACATTGGACAGACCAAAAGGAAGTATAAAATTAGAATGTTGGAACATTTGGCAGACAGTTGGAAGGATAATATTAGTAGTTCGGTTGCTAATCACTTTTTGAAGGAACATTCGGATCATGGGGAAATCTCTATTTTTTAGCATTTTGGCTCAACCTGTGAGTAATGCTAAAGAGGATTTTGCTAAGAAATTAAACCAACTTGAAAGAACATTTATTTTTAATTAATCAGTAGGTTGTGCTCAATTTAAGACTGTCTTTATTTATTCAATATGCTGTGTGGGCACTTTTGGGTACATGCTTAAAATTTAAAATTCAGAACATAAAATATATATTTTTTTGGTGTATGTGGTTTAATTGATGGCACTTGGTCACTTTAAATCCATGGGCATTTAAATGTTAACTGATTTATGGAATTAATGTGATGGTGAAGCTCTATATTTTAGCATTTTGGCTCAACCTGTGATTAATGATAGAGGGGATTTTGCTAAGAAATTAAACCAACTTGAAACAACATTTATTTTTAATTATGGCACTCTTTCACCAAGAGGTTTGAATCAGGAGGTTGTGCTAAATTTTTAAGACTGTCTTTTTATTTATTCAATGTGCTGTGTGCGCACTTTTGGGTACATGTTTAAAATTTTAAATTCAAAACATAAAATATATATTTTTTGGTGTGCGTGGTATAATTGATGGCACTTAGTCAATTAAAATACGTGGGCATTTAAATGTTAATTGATTTATGGAATTAATTAATGTGAGTATTTATTCTGTCATGTGATTTATACTGATTATCCCTTGAAGGCAAAAAGCCAAGGTACCAGGAGGATAATAAAGTGGAAAAAAGAAATTAGAAATAGTAGTAAGCCGAACTCTGATGGTAGAAGAAGCAGCTGCTCATTTGAAGAGTGTAGATAAAAATTGCAAAACCTCTTCTGCTGATGCTGAGAAAGGATCAAGTTTATTTTTGTTTGCCCATAAGGAACTTTTCCATTTGCTGAGGTAAAGTCTCCTTGTGGAGGGTTTATGGGAAGCTAGCAACATTTTTTGAACTGGGGAAGATAAGTTATTTTGCCTGACAATCAATGGAACTGGAGTAACCATATTGTAAGCATGAGGTTTTTCAGACTGGGGTGAACTAGTCCCTGAGGATGGAACAAGAGATCTGGAACCAGGTCCAGAGTCCTTGGATGCTGAAGTAGGTAAGGCCAAAGAAAGGGAAACCAAACTTGTTGAGGCCAAAATGGGGCTATGAGGATCACATTGCTCTTCCACCTTATGCTTTCTTGAAGAAAAGAGGTATCAGAGAAATGGGGGAAAAGGCATAGAGTACCCCTGGGGGCCAATCGTAAAGAACAGCATCTCTTGGGGACTCTCCCTGAGAGGGGATTAGGGTGACGTAGCTGCTGCACTTGTTGTTCTGGGGGAATGCAAATAGATTGCAGCAAGGCTGGCCCCTGCAATGGAAAATTTCCTTCTCAACTCTGGGATTGAGAGACCACTCGTGAGGCAGGAGGCTGCATCTGCTCAGTTTGTCTGCTAGCACGTTGGAGCTCCCCGGTATGTGCATTACTACCAGAAAGTGGTTCAAAGATATCACCTATTGCCACATTCTGAGAGCTTCTCGACAGAGGGGGTAAGACTTGGTTCCACCTTGCTTGTTGATGTACCAGACTACTGGCATGTTGTCTGACTGTATCACAATTGTTCCTAGAGGGAGGACATGTTGAGAGGCCCACAACACTAAGAGCACTACCCTCAGTTCCAGGACACTGATATGCAGATTGGCCTCTGTTGGGGACCAAGTGCCTTGGACGGTCCTTCCCTGAAAATGCCCCACCCACCCAATCTGGGAGGCATCCATGGTCACTATGTCCTGGTGATGTGGTGAAACAAATGGCCGGCACAAAAGAATTTCCTCGGATTCCATCCATCAAGCACCAAGATAAATCTTTCTTGCAACAACTGATAATTCAGATGTGATGAGACAGAGGATGAGTGAGGTAGACCACTGGGAGGATAGAAGACTCTTTTTACTAGCAGCTTTTGAATTTCCAGAGCTGCCTAATCCCTCTGATTGGGTGGAACATCAGGGATCTTTCTTCCTAGTTTTAGGGTAAGGTCGAATGGAATATAGTAACCTCTGGTAAAGATCCTTAGCACCCAAATATCTGTGGTTATCTTTTGCCAGGCTAGTAGGTGCATAAATTGTCTTCCCTGACTGCTTCTAGAGGCAATCAATCAGGGCTCCTTTCAGCAGAGCTGGTATGGTTTCCCTGAGAAGAAACCTCTGGAACCCTGATTTTGAGTGCCACCTCTACCACATGGTTGGTGTCTTCCATTATAGTTCCCCCTCTGCCCTATAGTAATCTTATCCCCTCTCTCAAGAATTCTTGAAAAATCTATTCAAAAAGAATTGCTGTTTAATGTGTTACTTATTTATTAAAATCAGTAAAAATATTAAAAAAAAATAATTGCTAGACTATCTAGGAAGATAGGCAGGAAGAAGTCTTATCCCCTACACAACATGGCTTCCATCCTTCCCACAGTACTGACACTTCACTTCTAAACTATATAGATACTGTCAATAAAGCTAGAGATAACGGCAAACTAGTCTCCTCCTCCTTACATCTAGATTTGTCTAAAGCCTTCGACAGTTTGTCACAGCAAACTTCTACTTCAAATGTCTTCATCGGGTCTCTCTCAGGCCACCCTTCTATGGTTCAAAAGATACCTATCCAATAGGTATCAGTCAGTGAAATGTCACTCCAGCCTCTCTTCATACCTCCTAGTCAGCACTGGTGTACCACAAGACTCTATCCTTGATCCCCTCCTCTTTAACATTCACACCAGCGCCCTCCACACGGCCATACAACACGACTCACTAATAAAGTACACAGCTGACTCCATACTCATTTGTACATCAGACAATATGGCACACCTCCAAAAATTACTCATGAAGCTTTAACAGCAACTGAAACGTGGCTTTGTAACTCACAACACATGCTCAATGTTTAAAAAAAATTACAACTTTTCCCCAAATCCCTCTCTCATGAAAAAACAAATTGTTAAGTTCTCTCTCTTGATGAGACAACCATTAAAGTCATTTCTCATAACAAATTGTTAGAGATAACAGTGGATGATAATCTTAAATTGACCTGCATATACAAAATTGCATAAAAAGACTCATCAAAAACTAGAGATGCTTTACAGAGCCAAAACCTTTCTCACCGATGCAACTAAAACTACACTTACCACAACTTATCACTTCGCTACACATCTTTATGATGCTTACAAACCTTCAAGCATCACAAAAATCAATACTTGAACAAAGCGATAACAAAGTTGCTAAATTTGCAGCAAATCCCCTTTCAGAACCTACCACTGTATGGCATTGAAAAGCCTAAATTAGTTAGAACTACTCCATCAACTAACTCATACACAGTTTCTTACCACCTATAAAATTACCCCAAATCTGTTTGTTTGTCCAGCACTAAGTAATATTCTACACAACTATGTTCCCAGTTGCTCATTATGATCCAATGACCAAAAAGACCTGTCTGTCCACAAACCTATCAATAATGCTGGGCATTGTCTGTACTTGCACCATGTTGCTAAAGCCTGGAACTCCTTATCTCTATCCATCAGGCCAATATTCCCCCTCCCATTCTTCACAACCATTCTGACAGACTTCCTAACCAAAAACTGTCTCTGTTCTTGCTCAGCACCAGGATAAACTGTATCCCTAAATGTTAACAAATACTTATTCATAACTAACATCTTATTCTCCCCTCATCACTCATATTATCTAGCTCCCTGGTTTTCTCTCCAAATATAGTATAAGCCTGCTTTTCTCTCACTTCATATTGCAATTCCTCTTTGTATTAAAGTAACTTACCTTTAATTTATCTACAAACTATAACATTTCTCTAAGTATTAAACCATTGTCATTGTCATATAACTTGTATCTATTCTTAACCAACATTTTCATATTGTGTCTAATTTGGTATAAATATTGAAACTGTATTTGTTTTTTGTATTATTTTTAAAGACTGTAAAATTATTGATATTAGAATGTTTTGTAACACTTTTGAGCTTTTCTCCTTTGGCCTTCATTGAAAATGGGATCCTTCCCAGCTGGACTTTCCTGATAATGAAATGTCAATAAATAAATAAATACAGATGTCAAAGGATTCCGGTCTCAGGGTATGTCATATTAACCCAACATACAGGACAAAGACATCCATCTCTAGCAGTGGTCAAGCAGATCTTGGGGCAGGGGCATAAAGCTCCCTCATGGCTGACTAGATGATGGTTCCTCCAGATGGCCCTTGCCCCAGTGCTGGGAAAACCCAATATGAAGGAATGAACTGGTTGAAGTCCAGCTGAAGGAGATTTTATGATCATAATGCATGATGGCAAAACATACATAGAAAAAAATGAGGGTAGCAGAAGACAAAGATGATAGAGTAGCATAGAAGGCATTTATGTACAGTAAATGTTGTATAGTTAAAAGAGAAGGAACACTTTATGGGGGTGGGTTTAAATAGGGAGGATGGTATAATACTACATATATTTTTGACAATGGTGACTTAACATTTTATTGAATCCCATTTTGCCAACAGACCGTTCCATCAAATTTAACAATTTGAATTCACAAAACTTTGAGCAGCATTATAAGGAAGAGGTTCAGGGAGCAAAGCACCAAAGCATGGCCACTGCCTGGCAGAACCTTCATTAGTGAGTGTTTGGAAGCATAAACTTACAGGTTAAATGTATTGTGGATTCCAACAAGCTTCCCCCTTCCAAAGGGATAGGGTTTGGCCATAAAAAATGCCCTAATTTCCAGAATGCTGGTGAGGGCGCAAGCAAACCTCATCATAGCCTGGACACTTATCTTCCTGGATGTCTCTTGCCCCCATACTGCACTGGCAAATTTAACTAACACATGGAAAGAAACAGGCAAAGTCTGCTTGGAAGAAGCTTGATAGTCAACAAGCAGACGGGGGGGAAAAAAACATCTAGAAAAAAGCAGTAGAATGGTCTCTATCAGTGAAACACACTTCTGTGAAATGTACCACATCCTTTGGCAAATGTGCATATACTGCACAGAAAATTTCTGAAAAAGAAATTTGCATATGTAGATTTCACTATGTTCAGAAATAAGGGAAGAGGCAAAATTGACAGATGATTTTAGCAATGTGCTGAATAAAGGCAGAATATTAATCAAAATAATTGTTGAAAAGGTAAGTAGGAATAGAGTGATGGGCACTGTAACTTAGATTATTATTAGTATTATCTGGAAGAGTGGAGGGTGAAATTAGTGAATATTGTTTTCAATGAGTGGCAAAGGATAGGAGTGGAAATCGCATGAGTTAAATACAGGAACAACTCTGGCATCAAGGCTGTATTTGAAATGCAGAGTATAATATACTAGCCAAAGTAATATTACTAAGAATTAAATATACATTAGCTAAATGTACTGAGGATGAAAGTGAACAGAGGAGGATACAGCCATGGAACTGTGAGTGAAATACTTTAGCTAGTTATCAAAGAATTCAAAGAAAGTAAGATATGTGAAAAAGAAAAGGTGATATGAAGTATAGACATAAATAAAATGTTTGAGCAGGTATCACATTTTGGTTTACACAATATGCTAAAGGAATATAACTTTGAGGAGCTATATAAGTTTTGGTTAACACCTGTATATTGGAATATAAGGGCATGTGCAAAATGTAATGAAAGTTGACGTGAAGAAATGAGGATGGAAAGGCAAATAAAGCAAAGTAATTTCCTGAGCTCTAGTATTTTTTAATAATATATTAATTTAAAGGAAATGAAGACAACTCAAAAACAGTGGATAAAGAAAAATAAAAATGAGAATGTGTATCTGTTTGTCATGTGTGGCTGATATACCACTTTGTGTGATGCAAGAAAGATATGATAACAATATTAGGACTATGTCCTAACATACTTTTCAACTGTACAGATTGTTGCCTTATATTTTGTTTTTCATAAAATTGTGGTTTTCTGTCAAATTAGTGTCAAATCATTAAAGATTGAAGTTAGAAAATAATGATAGAAATTTGAGTTTCAGACTTCCTACCCTTCAGAAAATTCATGCTAATGAAAAACCTGTTATTCTATCAATTTTCTAAGTTTGTAAGAGCAACATTTAAAAATTTTCCTTATTTTTGGGCCTTTGTCCCACTTTTACTTATGGCTTTGTCCAGATTTCTTGCTCCAAGAGGTTGAGGTATGTGTCCTAATACTCACAAAAGTAAAGAATGTGGATGCCTCAGTGTTGTTTCCTCTTACACTCAGTCATTACCTAACTTCATAGAACAGGTATATGTCATATGTTATTACATTTTTATTTGTTCTAAGACAGTGTATAACAGTGAAAAGACTTTGGTAGTGTGTTATATTTGTAACACTTTCATTCAGACTGGATAAGCTTTATGTATGCTAAGTGTGTTCCCTTTAACACATATGTATATAGTGTGAGTTGATAGTGCTCTGGTATACACACACACATTTTATATATATATATATATATATATATATATATATATATATATATATATATATATATATATATATATATATTTATGGGTCCACTTCAGAAGTTCGAAGCTTAAAACTTCAAATTTCATATGATCAAAGACTATATGATTGAAGTTTTAAAACTATGAATTTCTGAATGGAGATTGGCATATAGCACGGAATGGGAGATTTCCCTTTTCCTCGCTGTAGTGTGATCTCAGAGTTAGTATATTTAAGTAGTGGGGGGGTGGGTGTAGCCCCCATGTGGGGCATGCAGGGGGCTTGCCCCCTTGCAAAAACATGTTTTTTGTTTTGTTGACTGTTTTTTTTTTTGGGGGGGGGCAGAATTTCGAGATTCCAAGATTTCGAGGTTTTGAGTTCAATATTTTGAACCTCGGGATTTTGGTATTTCAAAATTCTGAAGTGATGGTCTATATTATAACATCAAAGTTACGGAACATCGAATACAATATGGTCGACACCATATTGTCGAAGTTGCGTAACTTCGAAAATTAAAAAAAAAATGAAAACTTAAAATTTTTACCCTAACAGGTTTAAGCGGGGGGAGCAAGCCCCCATGCACCCCCCACACACCCCGTTACTTAAATATACCAACTCCGAGATCACACTACATTGCAGTAAACGGAAATCTGCCCTTACGGAGATTTCCGTTTACACTCTCGAGATTCTGAGCGTTCAGTATTCTCATGCTGACAATGTCAGATTCTACATTGTCGGCTTTCAAGAATATAATATAGACCCTATATATATATGGGTCTACTTTCTTTGGTTGAATTTCACTTGGCTCGAAAATGATTTTAGGCAACCCACTTCACTGAAAACTCACTTGACTGAAAGCACATTTGGTCGAATTTCATTTGGTTGAAAATGTAATATAGCCCCTGCCCAACTGCAGTGCGACCCTGTAATGAGAATAATAAGTAAGGGGGGTGTGGGGGGCTGGGGTGTGGGGGGCATAGCTCCCCCACATTTTGCAAATAGTTTTTTACTGAACATATATACATCAATGTATTTTTAATGTATACACCTTTATATAACAGTGAATACACTACAATTATGTGGGGGGCTATGCCCCCCACACCCACCAATGTGGGGGGCTGTGCCCCTCACACCCCCCTTTCTTAATATTCTCACTCCAGGGTCACACTGCAGTGGGGCAGGGGCTATATTTCATTTTCAACCAAATGAAATTCGACCAAATGAGCTTTCAGTCAAATGAGCTTTCAGTGAAGTGGGCTGCCTGAAATCATTTTCAACCAAATGAAATTCGACCAAACACAGTAGATCCATATATATATATATATATATATATATATATATATATATATATATATATATATATATATATATATATATATATATATATATATATATATATTACTCTTGTGATGTTGATGTACTGGTTAATCTAATAAATGTTTTCTATGTGATCGTGTTATATTGTGCTTATCAGTGTAGTGCCACATTCTGATAATTTGCTTGATACAGCTGCATATTTAAACTACTTTACTGTGGTTTTCTATCAGTATACTTCTTGCTAAAACTACTTTGAGGGTGCATACATACATTTTCTTACCATTACTCTACTCTTATATTTCCACTGTATTCTCCTGCTCTGACTTACTGTGGTCCTTCCTCCATTTCTTTTTTGTATAATAAGTACTGACTTTATTGCCTCAGTATAATTTTACAGCTTAGTAGAGTGTTTTTTTCTTTCTTGCATTTCTGAGCCTGCGATCACTACATCTGACCTCAATATTGTGGGAGCTCTGCCACAAGGCCCTACACCTTCAAGTTTACTGAGAATTTTGTCAATGTTTAATGTAAACATATTTATCATGAAGAATTTTGCTGCTTATTAACTTTAATCAGTTAAATACATTCCTGCTATGTGATTGAAAGTCTGTGAAATAGTATGTGCACTCTAAGGACCTCTTACTAAGATGGCCACTGTCTCTCTCTCTCTCTTTGCTTGACAAATAGACTGAGGGTGTCCTCACTAGATCTGTCTCAGCCCACACTTCTGTGGCTCAAATGCTACCTATCCATAGTTATCAGTCAGTAAAATGGCACTCCATGCTTTCTCCTCATGGTACACCAGTGGTGACTGGAGGTAAGGAGAGAGCACTCCATGCTCTCTCCTTACCTCCAGTCACCACCGGTGTACCACGAGGCTCTATCCTCGGTCTCCTGCTCTTTAACATTTTCACCAACATCCTCTATACTTCCACATGACAAGGTACCCTAGTACAATACACAGATGATTCCACTCTTGTTTGCACATCTAACAACATGGTACACCTCCAATAATTACTCAGGAAGCTTTAACAGCCACTGAAACATGGCTTCATAACTCACAACTCATGCTCAACCCAAAATGACAAAACTGCAACTTTTTTCCAAATCACTCTCTTATGAAAAAACAAAATTTAAATTCCTCTCTCTCTTGATAATACAAACATTGAAGTCACTTCTCACAGCAAGCTATTAGTGGTGATACTGGATAATAATCTTAAATTTGACCTGCATATACACAATTGCATAAGAAAAAAATTCAAAAACTAGGGATGCTTTACAGAGCCAAAAATTTTCTCACCAATGCTACTAAAACTGCAACTGCCACTACTTATCTCCTCCCCATGGTTCTTTATGGTGCTCCCATCCTTACTAACCTCCAAACTTCACAAAAATTAAAACTTCAGCAATGCTATAACAAAGTTGCTACATTTGCAGCACATATCCCTTTCAGAACCAACCACTGTATGGCAATGAAAAGCCTAATTTGGTTAGAACTGCCACATCAACTAACATATATACAACTACTTACCACCTATAAAATTATCCAGCATTGATATGCCCGTCCAGCAGTAAAAAAACATTCTACACAGCTATGTTCTCCATTGGTCATTGTGATCCAATGACCAAAAGCTCCTGTCTGTCTACAGACCTAGCAAATCTGCTGGGCATTATCTGTACTTGTACAAGGTTGCTAAGGCCTGGAACTCCTTACCTGTATCCATCAGGTCTATACCCTTCCTCCCATCTTTCAAAACTGCTCTGAAAGACTTCTTAGCTAAAATCTGGATCTGTTCTTGCTCTAAACCAGGATAGACTATATCCCTTAATGTGAACAATTATCTTTTCATTACTTATACCTCCTTACTTTCCCTTCTTCACTTACTTCCTTACTGCTAATTCTCTTCCCTGACTTTCTCTCTAAATATACCATAAGCCTGTTTTTCCCTCACTTCATATTGCAATTTGTATTTGTATTAGACTAACTTACCTTTAATTTCTTTACAGATTGCCTAAAATTTCTGTAAATATTAAATGATTGTCATATACCTTCTATCATTTTTTAACCAATGTTTTAATCTTATGTTTAATATGTTATAACTGTTTAAACTGCAAATGTTTTTGTTTTATTTTTGAAGAATTGTAAAATTGTTGTTCTTAAAATCTTTTGTAATAATGTGGAGCTTTTCTCCCCACCCCTCTGCTGAAAATAGGCTTCTACCCAGATGGACTTTCCCGGTAAACAAACGTCAATAAATAAACAAATAAATAACTTTATTGCTAATGGTACATCATTTTCACAAAAAAAAAAAAGATTGAAATATGGTGAAAAGAAGTAATAAGAATGGTTTGGAATTTACTGCTTTTTTGGAAAACTATACATTTTAAATTAAAGAAAATGGTACATTTGATTAAGTATTGCCTGTAAGTTGTTGGGATATATAGGGAACATATATGATGGGGGATATATATTAAACAAAATTGGTCAATATATTATTTAGCTATATTATAGATAATAGGCTGAACCCATCAAGAAGTAATGTTATACTAGATGGAAAAATAACAGATGTTTGGCCATGCACCTTAAAATTAATAAGAAGAAATTTAATGCTGTACAGGTTAGAAGATTATAAGTTAAAAGAATATAAATGGAAAGAACAGAATTATGCAAAAGTTCAGACAATGGAAAGTGAATGTTAATGAATTGGAGAAAAGAGAAGAACTGTGGCATAAGGTCATTCTGAATAAATTTAATTTTGTGGGGTAGGAAAGTCTGGACACTAAAGAACATAAATACATCTTGCAAATAATGGAATTGATAGGAATATGACTTTGCCTGGAAATCCGCACAGAGAATACTTTCTGATATATAAATGTGCAGAGGAAAGGAAATGTACATACACTGAAAACCTAAAACTTGAAAATCTGTATTCTTATTTTGTAAAATGTCTGCAGAATACCTGTATGAAGTGGCACTTAGGATGTTTAGACAAAGATCTAATTAGTTATGAATATACAAATAAATGTTCTTTATACCAAAAATTACCAATAGTGCTGTTATTTAGTTTATGAAAGTTATGGATTTGACAATGTGGGTTTGTATAATATAATAATGCATTGAAGAATGAAAGTACACGCAATGTAATTATGAAATTTGTAAAAATAAAGAAATCGTAATTTGTTTTATTTTGATTTCCTGTCTTCATTTGTAATAAACTTGTGGAATCAATAAAAGCTTAAACTTTTTCTTTGATATGTGCCATGAGATCTTTATACTATTTATTGCATTTGTTTACCAGAATTGTCCAAGTGTGCAGAAAATTACCCTTTTTCAACAGAGGCGTGGAGAGAAAACTCTCAAAAAATTCAAGCATTACATAAGGAACATAATAAACAGAGGTATGCAATTAATCAACAAATATACAAAATTTAAATAGAATATCATTAATTACTAGCAGCATCATTTTTCCAGAGACAAAAACTCCAGAAAAAAATTACATAAAGAACACAACAGAGGTAAACATAATCAAAAAATCTCAGCCTTACTACAGGATATGTGCCCAAAGAGTGGCGTACAGCAACAGTGGTCCCTCTCCATAAAGGTGGTGCCTCAACGGATCCTGGAAACTATCGCCCCATAAGCCTGACTAGCTTGGTCTGCAAAGCTCTGGAAAGGATCATTATGGACCTCATAAATAAAGATATTGGGGACCTACAAACACTGGATCCTACCCAGTTCGGCTTTGTTAAGGGCAGATCCTGCCTCTTAAACCTGGTTGATTTCTTTGAAACAGTCACCAAGGCCATTGACGAGGGGAAGGTGGTCCACACAGCCTACCTGGACCTCGCAAAAGCCTTTGATACAATACCCCACTCGGGCATTATAGATAAGCTCACCAGCTTAAATATAAACCCCTATGTCACTAGATGGATTGCAAATTGGCTCAAGGACAGAACCCACATGGTTAGAATTGCTGGAGCCATGTCAGACTCTAAACCAGTTACAAGTGGTGTCCCACAAGGCTCAGTCCTGGGACCTCTCTTGTTCGGTATATATTTCTCGGAGGTACAGGCCAACACGGAAGGACTGTGGCTGACCAAGTTCGCAGATGACTGCAAACTGGGCACCATAATCGACTCTCCAGCCGACACAAGCATCCTCCAAAAGGGCCTCTCATAAACAGACAACTGGTGCCAGAAACATGGCCTGAAGCTAAATGCCAAAGTGTATAATCAACCCCTTTGGCAAAAACAAAGTGCCCACAAATTACCACATAGGTGGTAATCCATTAAGTACAGAAGAAGTAATTAGGGACCTGGGGACCCAAGTTGATAGCAATCTCTCATTTGACAACCACGTGGCCAAAGTGGTTAGAAAAACATTTTATATAGCCCACCTAATCATGAAGGGATTCACATCTAGATCAGGGGCGTCATTGTGCCTCTTTACTCATCCCTCATCAGGCCCATAATTGAGTACAATGCCCTTTTGGGATGTACCTTACCAGACACCTGCAGCAACTGGAAAGACCCCAAAAGTACCTCACCAAGAGGATCAAAGGGCTCAAACAGATGCCATATGCTGCCCGGTTAAAGAAACTCCAGCTCTACTCAGTGGCATACCGCCTGTTCAGAGGCGATCTGTGCCTGACGTATAAAGCCATGTCCAACCCGAATTAATGGACATGCTGCACCTCAGAAAATTCAAATCCCATCGAGCTCGCTCGAGACTTGAACCTCAGCACTGAAATAAATAGGACATGCTGGAGGGACAGATTCATAACCCAGAGGCTCCCTTCACTCTGGAATAAAATCCCAGTCCAGGTTAGGCAGAGTCCCTCATTGACTCTCTTCAAGAGGAATCTTGATGAGTGGATGGGAGATCGTAGGTTTACCCCGGGTATCACTTCTGTGTCACTGTTAGACAGAGGCACAGTATACTAACCTCGAAAAAGGGCATAGCAAAATAAATTTAAAATGGGTGGCGAAAGCCAAACACATTCTGGCTAGGCTTATAAATGCCCTAGGGCAGATAGCCTAGTATGAACCTATGAACCTATGAACAAATAATCAACAAATATACATTTAAACAAAGTATCCTTAATTCATAGCAGCAGCATCCAAAGAGCTATAGACCATATTTGGAAATTAACTTGATAGACAGAGGAAAATGGAGGATTAGTATTAACAGCAGAGAAAGAACATTTTAGGATAGGTAGAGGACTATGAGGAGATTTTGGACCAATAAATAATAGTATTTGGAAAGAATAGGAGAAAGTAAGGGACAGAAAATATATCATCCAGAAGTTGTGTATGTACAGAGCCAGGCATCTTTTAGGCATTCTCTTGTTTGTGTCTTAAAAGAGTTGGTGTTTATTATTGTGCTTCTTATAGTGTGAAGAAGAACGATCCAAAATTTGGCCAGGGTGTCACCATCTGAGCTGATAGTTTTTGTAACAGTTAATAACATTTTATCAGTGAATCTCAATTGTTTAGTTTGGTTATAAAGTTGGAGAATATTTTTCAAACTAGGGAATTTGTCTGAATAATAAATGAGTTTATGGAAAGTGAATGGTTTGGAAGTGTAAGATAATGCCTTAACCACTGAAGTTTTTATAAGGCCAGATAGTCAAGCATTTAGCTATGTTTTTAGCAGAACAGATGATTGTTTAATAGTCTGTGCACTATATGACAGTGGCTTGTTTAGAAGCTAGACGGAAATCATTAATGACTATATTAAACACCAGGGAACCTAAAATGGTTCCTGGAAGGACCCCCACTGTGATGGGAAGGAAAGAAGAGATGTCATTCCGCCATTTTACTGCCTGCTGCCTATTTGAGAGTCAGATGGAAAACCAAGATAGTGATGTTTCATGTATTCCTAGGCAAGATAGTGTTTGAAGCAATTTCTGGTGGGATACCATGTAGAAAGTTTTGGATAAATCTAGGAAAACTGCTAAGGCTAAGTTCCTACCATTTTGATATTGGTTAACAGATGTTATAAATGTAAGGACAGCTGTACACATACTATGAAAAGGACAGAAATGATGCTGTGTTGGGTTAAGGGGTTGTCATTCAGAAAGGTGAGGAATCTACAAGAAGCACCACAAACCTAAGCAGCTGGAACCTCAGTTTAGCATCTCATCCAAAGGATGTCATCTCGAGAGCACAGCAGGATCCTCCAATATGTCCTACTCTGCTAGTGCTAAAACAGTAATCCAAGTAGTGAGATCTGAACTCACAGACTTATGATCTTTGAAGCAAGGACAAGTGCACTACCTAAACCCTTTGTGCTAGAATTTTGCTAAACAGTTCATTGAAGACTACAAATTTTACACTGTCTAATTGATAATATGCTTATATTTTTCCATCATTTTTATCAGTCTGTTTTTAAATGTGTTTCTGTGTAATCTCCCACATTCCTATTGGAAGTGGGAAGAATTATGTGTTAGCTGACATTCAAATTTTATACTACTTAGATGTTTAGATTTTTAGTTGGATATACATCCTTTGTTCCTATTTTCAATGTCTGCAGTTTGAAATGTAGCACATTACTGGCCTAGCCAAACGTAACCCACCTCCTGTTTCTGATCTTGTCCCCCCAGCTAAGCACCAATGTTAGGAGAGGGTAGAGGGAAAAACTGTAGCATTCAACTTTAAATCACAAAGCAGCCTGCAAGATGCTTTAGAAGCGGGTCTATATTAGATCACTGAACACTTAAAAAAGCGAACGGTGATTAATCGACCCTATGTAAGTGAAAGCTTACAATGTCGAAGTGTCAGAACAACAATTTTTTTCCAAGGGAAAAAAATCGCTGTTCCAACATAAAAAAAAAAAATTAAACACAATTTCAAACATTACATTGAGTGGGGGGCATCGCCCTCCCCCCACACCCCCCGATGTGGGGGGCTGTCCCCCCACCCCCCTACTTAAATATACCAACTTCAAGACCACACTACAGTGCCAAAAATGGCAAAGTACAGAAGCGGCCAAGCAAACTCTTTCTCAGGAAAAGAATTTGCTTAACAGCCGCTTCGATATTTTGCATTTTCAGCCTTTTATGTTCAACCAAGACGCATTCGAAAGAATGCATCTTCGGTCTTGTAATATAGACCCTTTAGCAGCTAAAGCATCCCAGACTTAGCTGTGAAGAGAGTAAACACATACAGCACAATTCCAGCTTCAGTTTTAAATCACAAGGCAGAGTAAAGATGATCTAATATCTGAGCTGTCCCACACTTAGTTTCAGTAGAAGCAAATTCCCAGGGAACAACTACACCTTCAGTCTTACATCACAAATCAAAGCACGCGATCATTCAGTTACTGAGGCATCCCATACTACGTAGCAGTAATTAAACATACAAGGCACAGTTGCAGGCAGCAGCTCTGACTTTTTACAAGACAGTTTACAAGATGATCTAATAACTGAAACGTGTCAGACTTAGTTGCAATAGCAGTTGACATAAAAATCACAATTGTAGCTTCAGCTATAAATCACAAGGCAGCCTGCAAGGTGATCTAATAGATAAAGCATCCCAGACCTAGTTATAGTTGCAATTAATATACAAAGCACACTTGTGGCTTCAGCTGTAAACTGCAAGACACCCTGCAAGATGATATAATATCTGAGGCTTCCCATACTTAGCTGCAATAGTAGTAAAGTCATAAAACAACATCACCATGGTTTTAACTTTAAATTACAAAATAGTTTTAAAGATGATCTAATAGTTCAAGCATCCCAGACTTACTTGCAGCAGCAGCAGTAAAGACAAAAGGTGCAACAGTGGCTTCAACTTTATATTATAAGGCAGCCATGAAAACAATTTAGACTGTTGTGGCAGCCTTTACTTATTTGAGATACAGAAAAGACAGCCACTCTCTCAGTACTTTTGTGAAGTGATATCACCCCAATCCAGGACCACAAATAAGTAACATTTTCCTTAGCAACTTAACTGATCCATAATGAAATGCCCCACATAGCCTCAAAGCATTCCACGTAAACTCAAGAAATATTTGCAACAAGTGAGACCAGCTACAAGCCTTTACAGTCTGTGAGATACAAACAGCTGAGGCATCTCAGAAGTAAACACATAATTAAGTCTTCAAAGTGCAGGTCTGTGCACAGCTCTGTATATTAATCACAGCCAAAAAATAGATAATTATATTCCTGCTATGCATATTTGTCTATAACCTGCGGCCACACATTATAGTCTAGTCATTTGAAGTTATACCGCTATGGGCTATGGTTGCACGCAGTATAAAAGAGCTGTTTAAGTCATATTTACCTGGCATCCTCTGTTGTGGATAGTTGGCTCCCCCCACAGGTCTCTTTGCATTTGGAAATTCTAACATTTTCCTTTCTCCAGATCTGTGCTCCATAAACAAAACATAAAAAAAAAAAACAGCAAGGCTTTCACGTTTTTTTTTTTTTTTTTTTTCATTGAGAAAGAGTCTTCTAGACTTGAAAGCTTTGCTGTTGTGTTATATTTTGGAATTAAAGGTCTTTTTTCTGGTATCTGAGACAATTGGAGGATATTTTTTTTGGTTCAATAATATTAAGAGCTCAGAATTGTTTATGTAATTATTATTGCGCAAATTGACAGTATATTGGTCTTGTTTTTCGGCTTTTTTTTTTTCGGTTAGAGGTTGCCACAGTGGAATTCCAGTCCACTAATGATTGGCAGTGGATTTTTACGGTGCCGAGGTGCCAGCCCAATGCCCAACCTTCAAAGAAGGCATACCCATTCACGCATGCACCTACCTGCATGCCCTTAAACGCCACTCGACAGTATATTGGTAATAGGCATTAAAGACATGGATCAATATTTTGCACATTTACAAGCTGGAGATAGTGTTTTCATAATGCTTAAGCCCCACAGAAGCACTATCGTTGTAAACACCTTTCAGTTCTACCACCCAGTACCAATCCCACCTTTCCCATCATCACTTACTTGTATGGGTATCCTCTGCCACATGATCACATAACATTACATCATAAACTACCTCCACCTACACTTCTCTTTTAACTACTACCACTACTAAGCTACCAAAATAAAAATAAAATAAAAAAAAAAATAAAATTAAAAAAAATTAAAATAATAATAATTTCAATTAACCCACGGTGGTGGTGTGCGCGCTGCGCGTCGCCAGCCTCTCAGGCGCTCGGCTCTTCGTTCAAGCTCTCAAGTGGGTCTTCTAAGTGTGGCGGCGTGCATGACGAATGGGCCGTAGTTGGTTGTCGGTGTGTGTGTGCCTGCCTGTAAGTATCAAAAAAACCGGAGCCAATCATTAGGACGGAGTCATACCCGCAAACTTAATAACCAGGAAAAACCGAAATAAAAAAAAAATACACAAACAAAAGACAAAATTAATTTTTACTATGTGAAGTAAATGCATTTTTAAAAAAAAGTACTTTTTTTTTTTTAATATGTGCTTATATTATATCTTGTTTTATCAGTAATTCTTCAGAACAGAAAAAAACCTTTAAAATATTCTTTTAAAAAGAAGAATTTTTTTACAACACACTCATTCATCACTTTTTTCCTTGTTATCACCCCAAACACAGACCAAGCAAAATAAGCCTTAGCAACCTTACTGCAACACTGATAAAAGCTGGTTTAATTTACACATTTCATAAAAAATAAAACCCAATACATACAAATATTTGCAAATAAGCAAAAATAAGCTTAATTGTCCATACTTTCCCCTTTGACTAGGCTACATACTTCAACAGTCTGCATTTTAATATTATCAAGAAAATGGCCCCAATTCATAGAATAAAATTCAAAAACAAATCCACACTACATTAGCTGATGTAAACCACTAAATTGCTTTTGACTATATTTTTTATGCATGAACACTTCAAGTATGTTTAATTATGCTTGCATTCTACTGTTATTTGACTGTTGAACTGGCTTTCCTTTTTAGTACCTGTTTAATATTATTTTTTGAAAATTTTAATAAAATTATTTCATGAAAAAAAATAAAACTTCTGGAAAACAAAAAACAAAAATAAATCCACACAACTGATAACTTTACCCATCTGTAGTCTAATGATCAAACAAGGGTCCTTATGAATTCATCAGAAAATCAGTTCAAACATGTTGTTTGTAGAAGTGTTCATACTGAGACTGTGGTACAGTGAGGATTGTGAAATGTGCCTTTTCCCCACTATAGAGCAATCTCAGACTTGGTATATACAATTAGCGGGGGGACAGAGATCGCAGTACTGTGAGGATCGGGAAATTTGCCCTTTCCCCACTATAGTGCGATCTTGGAGTTGGTATATATAATAGTGAGGGGTGTGGGGGGGGTACAACCTCCACATGAGGGAAATTCGATGAATGTCATTTTGATGAAATACTATTTGTTGAAGTAATGATTCGACAAAGTGATACAGACCCACCAAACAGACCATAACTGCAAATTGTTCAAAACCACTTATTGCCCTTCTGATAAAACCCAATAAAACAATTGTGTAACTTTTCCAAACCCACTAAATACTATGATTCATCAAAGTGCACACACCTTGCCAATCCCTCCTCCCCCCAAAAAACTATTAGCACTGTAGCCAAGTTCTATACACATTTTACAAATGTCTGCCAAACCCATCACAAACATCACCACTTGCAACTACTGTGCTAGCTAATCTACCCCATCCAAATCCCTCTGCCAACTTGTATCCCTCAACCTTGACCCCATAACTACATTTCATATACTTGAAGTCAAGAAAATTAAAAAAGCCATTCATCTCTTCAGACCAAATTCTCCAACCTCTCTCAAACTCAACAATTATTCTACAGCTCTCCCTATGCCTATCCTAATAATTGGTCAGAAACGAAGAATATGACACTTTAGCATGGGAATCTGCAGTCTTTGTACTACTGCAAAATGGTGACCAGTTTTCTTACTTTGGTCAATAACAGGGCCCATTTCCTTATTCCCACTAAACTAATTTCATAAAATCTCAAAAAGGTAATATACCATCAACTCCTCCATTAGTTTACCAGCAACAACTTACTATCCATTTCACAACATGGCTTCAGACCTATACATCGTACTAAATCCATGCCATTAACATTCTCCAACCACATCAGAGTAAAATAAGCAAATGTAAATAATTCAGATGACATTCCTTGACCAACATAATTCTTTCAAGATGGTTAACCATGCCCCCTCTCTCCTATCATGTTTCATTAGCTACCTGAGAAATAGAACTCAAGCAGTCAAATGGTACAACTCCCTAGCCTCTCCACAACTGATAATATCAGATGCACTACAAGGACCTATTATCCACAGTATTTGTTAATGACATGCCAAAAATGTATACTGGTGACACCACTCTCTACTTTACCCCCATTCTACTAAAATACAACATTACTTCAAAATGCAATTTGACAATGCACAATCATAGCTGAGTACATCTAAGCTTAAACTAATCTCTAAGAATACCAAAGTAATGATTTTCTATCCTAACCAAAATCAACTATCTAACAATGGCAAAAACATTGTCCTCAAAAAAAACCACCATCCTCTAAAAATGTCCTTTCATTCAAAATGCTTAGTGTCACAGTGGATCCTCTCCTAGAATTTGACCTCTATATGAAAACTGCCACCAATCTCACAAACTGCAAACTCAGCTTACTACACAAATCACAAAAATTATTTAGACCACAAGATAAACTGGCAACAGTGGCGCTTTTCTACTCCATGATTTCATCTCTGATTTCCAAACTGGAACAAGCATACCACAGTTTACTATCATGTACTCAACTCACAGGTGGTTGAGTCCACCTGGACAAGTCCTGTATTGTAAATGTTGTAATGTCAAAAACCAACACTACTGACTGTCCATACTTGCCCCTTTCTGGACCCATGGTAATGCTTGTTCCTGGGTCCAGAGCAGCAGGGAGTTTTGAGGTTCGGTGTTTATATCCAGTACACTGGAATTCAACATTGCAACTTTCGCAGAATGGCTTTGAGAAAAGGATTCAACCACCTGTGAGTCGAGTACATAATAGTAAACCACATACCACCATTTGTGTTGCTTTGCATCTAACCAAACTCAAAGGACCCATCACTGTATACCACCCAAATCCACTTGGATTCCAAGGTAAATTCTTATCGTATAAACTAATCATTGTCCACACAGTCCTCTGTTGCCCTTAGAAAAGGCTTCCACGCCATTCCCTTAAATACAGCTAAATTTCAAATGACCCCTGAGAACCAATAGTAAGTTGCTTGCTGCTCAAAAAAACTCCCATAACAAACATGAAGGTACACATTTCTCTTCACCTGTTATAAAGATATAAAAATACCACCCTGTCTTTCTGAGAAGCCTCTGCAGTCAAACTGCATTCAAGTCTCAGGCCAGAGTGTTTTTGCTCTCTAATTGGAAGCCTTATTGTTTTCTAACACTGACCTAACTTCTCGATGTAAAGACTACCAGGGGCATGCTCTGCTTGATATGTAAGGGCAACCTTTTCTAGAAATGGGAGACATGATGGGCAAGGCAGCTGACACCTTATATGGACTGTTGATGTTACAGTATAAGCTTAGGTCTCTAGAGTGAATGCTTGCATTGCTACTGGTTCTGTTGGTTCTTCAGAAGCATGAATGACACTGAGTGCTAAGGGGTACTAAGATCTGAACTTTTTTTTTGGTGAAGAAATGCTGAGGTCTTTCAAGTTTGTTTTAGTGTTCAATGAAGTACATGCTGAAGAGGGCAGTATATTCAATTATGGGTATAATGAGGAAGGAATAAAGTTGGACTACATCTTATTTAGATCTCTCTTGCAGGAGCAGTAAGCTAGCCTGCTCACTACCATCCAACTCTCACCACAGAGCAGATAAGATGATTTGAGATTCCTGTGCAGGAATGAATGGTCTGTATGGCCTTTGTCTCACTCTGGGATTCCCAAATCCCACTACTGCAAAATAAATAGACTGACTGGGTATAGGCAGAGGAGCCAATAGGCTTGGTCCTACAGAGAAGAGGGATTGGACCTTGAAGAGATACTACAATGGGTAACCTGTGCAAGGCAGAAAATTTTCCAACTATGACTGAGATATGGTGGTTAAAGGAGTTTTTTTTTATTAATATATGTATCCAAGGACTTCCAAGAAGACTGCACACTGATCAACTGCTTAACTTCAGCTTTCCCTGTATGAAAAATATAAACTGAGAGATAAAGGCTAATACTGCTGACAGTTTTAGTAAAATTCAATTGTTGGCTAGTAAGTATGTTGCCTGAATGCAAGCAAAAAAGAAATTTAGAGAGTATGAAAGAACATCAACTAGAAAAGGTGAAGAGAAGAATCCTGCAGCCATTCAGCAAAAAGCAGTTCAAGGTCTAGCTTTCATAAAATAAATGGCTTTCAGTAATTTAGAGGAAAAAATAAATCAAAGCTACTCAGAGATGATTAAAATAAATGAAACATTGAAGACGTACTCAACTCAAATAACAAAGGCTGGAAAATGGAAGAGGCTGTATACAGCTATTCAAATGAACTGATAAAACTGCAAAAATCAGAGGTCAAAATTAAAAAAAAAGGTTGGCTGAGTATGAGACTGCTCAAAAGAGTTGTTTCAAAAACTGATACTGTTAGAGACAGAGAATTCAGAGAAAACTTGAGATTTTCTGCTGTACCGAAGAAACTGGAAAGTATAGACTGTATTAATTTTATGAAAGCATGATAAGCAACTGGACTTGTATTTCATAGCAGGATTTGTTAACTGAAAGGGCACATTGTGTGCATGATCCAAATCTGGCCACAAGAAAGCAGCCAAGGCATGCATAAATAAAGATGCAATCATACCAGCAGAAAAAAAAATTGATTCTGACAAAAGTGTGACAGAAGGGCAAAGTATTAAAAATTGTAGACAGTAGAGTGTTTGTGGAAAATGATTATTCACTGTACACCAGGTAGAAGAGATGAAAATTTATCCCAGCAATTAGGGGATGTCAAAAGGCAGGTGTGAGATTCAAGCTACTGTATCCAGTTGTCTTCAGAATATTTTTTTCCTGGAGGCTCAAATCATTTTTTGATGCAGAACAGGCTAAGGAGGAAATACAGAAGTTTGTCCAACAAAAATTGAGCCCTCAGACAGAAGGGGACTCTGCTTCTCATTCTTTTGATAATAAAGCCCATACAGATACTTTGCCAGTAAACCTTTTTCCAGCGTTCCAAAGAAAAATGCTTGAGAGACAGAAAAAAGCACAGGAGTTGACTAGAAAAATTGGGAGTACCATGGACTTAAACTGAAGTCTGGCATTTAGAGATGAAAATGAACTGGAAGAAGACCAGAAACATTGAAAACAGTGAATAAATGTGACACTGTAAAGAACTGATCACATTTGCAAAGTATGGCTTTAACAAAAGTGCCTGAGAAAGATTGAACTTTCATTGACTTTGATAAACTTATGGGGGACTGAAAGGCATATACTCAACCCACTTCATGTCATTAAAGTTTGGAAGGGTACAGAAGGAAAAAAAAAGAGTAACCATAAGTAAAACAATTTTGTTTTTAACCATATTTGTATAGACATTTCATTATATAAATTGCATGTTATGTAGTAAAGCATTTTCAATGATTTTTGTATGTAATAAAGATACTGAAGTAAATAAGTACTTTTTTTCTGTTGTAGTATTAGGCATTACAATGTAAAAAGAGAAGAAAGGCTAGACAAGGCGTGTGATCTTCAGCTGATTGGATATGGGATGAGGTGGGGTGTAAAAGTGCACTGATTATAATATATGTAAAGCTGACTCATTTTCTCTTGGTGATATTGAAATCAGATAGGGACTTTGGTTTAAATGATCTCATACCTTTAAGGCCACATTTATGATCATGTGACTTGCACTGACATTATGAGTGGTTACATTGTATTATTTAAACTTGCCAGTTTTTATACTTATTGTGATCTGATGATGCTATCCTGAGTAGTGAAAGCTCTTATCTTGTTTCATTTTGTTTTGTTATATTTAACTTGTTTTTTAGCCTTGAGGAGTGTTCACTTGGTTTTGTCTCACTTGATTTTCTGCTGTAACTAAGACTGTGATTCTGTTCTTCCTCTGCATTGGTATTGTTTTTAGACATTTAAAAAGATGACATATATAATAGGTGAGTATAATAACTTCTTATTATAATGGCTACACTATCCATATTATTTTGGAATGTGAATGGCCTCACAGGTATAGACAAAAAGAAGAAGGTAAGAGTATTGCTTTATATTAATAAATGTACAGTGCAAATAGCAATGCTGTAGGAGACACATTTGAAAAAGTAAGCATGTAAATTTGATAAAGATAGGATGGATTTCAGGATGGGTATTCAGCAGAATATCAGAGACAAAGGAAATGGGAGTACTTATACTAATTTTTAGAGGACCCCCAAGAGGGAAAAGATAATTGTAAAGTTGTAGTAGTAAGAAGATACCAGAAGGGAGGAGGATTACAATGGCATGTATTTATATTCCACCTAAAACTGTGATTATGGAGTTTAAGAAAGAATGGGGAGAAAAAAAATCAACTTTCTGTGGGAATGTTACTTCTGGTGGGGACTAGAACTTGATTTGCAATAGTGAGGATGTATCTGGGAGACCTAGAAGGGAAAATATAACAAAAGAGTGTAGATTGCTGGAGATATTTAGGAAAACATTTGGTACAGAAGATGTGAATTCAATAATAGGAACTTACATATTATTCCCCAAGGTACAATAATTGGGCTAGACTAGACAGAAATTATATTTCATAGGAACGTGTGTATTTAATTGAAAGCTTCAACACACATCCGATAACTATTTCACATCATGCACCAATAACAACTAATATAAAAATGCAGGGTAATGAAGTAAAAATGAGTTACTGGTACTTCTCCACCTATTTATTAAAAAGAGAGAAATTTAAGGAATGGGTAGTGGAAATAATTTGAGAGTTATTAGGGAAGATAGCAATGTATTCAGAAGTTATAGCTAGTGACTAAGATAAAACTAAAGTGAAGTTTAAAAATGGGGTAGAAATAAAAGAAAAAAAGATATATGGTTGAGAAGTAACTAGAATTATTTAGTGGGACTCACAAAAGTTAAAGTATTACAGAATAGTAGGAATCTCTCAGAACAACAAGATACACAACAGTAGAGAGCTAAAGAGAAAAATAAGGGAGTACCTGAATAATATGCATAACTGTTTTTGATAACTCCACAGCACAAAAACGTTTGGCACAATGACTTAGGCAACAGAATGTAGAAAGCTTTTCTGCCAAACTTAGGGAGCCTAAAGCAAGAAATATAACAGAGATCCTGTAGAGGTATTAGAGATATGTTGGACATTTTATGAACATTTGTATAAAGCAGAGAACTGTGAAAATCAAGAAAGAGCACAAATAGAAATATTTATGGAAGACTTAAGTATGCGAATGTTAGAGGCAGATGTGGCTCAACAATTAACAGTTAAGAGGTTGGCATAATGGTTAAGGTGTTTACCTTATAGACACAATGTACAGGGTTTGATTCTCACATGGGGTAATTGGCTAGGCTTAAAATGGCCCAGAAAGGCAGTTAGCCTAGTACTAATCTATGAACCTATGAACCTAACATAGGAGGAGATGAGATAAAAATGGTGACATATAATCATAGATGGCATTCCTGTGATAGTTTGGAAGCTAGTAGGGAAGAAAGTGATAAAGATCTGGAAGGTTTTATTTAACAGTCCTTTTAAAAGGAGAAGAAGCACTAACATACTGAAAGAAAGCTATGGCAGCTGTAATACCTAAATATGGTCTATAATAGCTAAAAAAATGGTAAATGTGTTGCCAAAATTGACAGATATGAATCAATCTGTTTTTGTACAGCTGAGGCAAACATTTCACAACATTAATAGAACAAGAATGCTCCAGAAGGAAGTAAAGCATTAGAAAATACACTGCTGTTGGTGGACCTTGATGCAGAGAAAACATTTGACAAGGTAATCTGGGATTTTATGAGTAGGACAATAGAAGCATTTGCTTTCCTTGATACAATAATAAGGCTAATTAGGAAGACATATGAGAGATTGTAAGCAAAAAATAAATGGGATTTTGCCACTGATAAGTTGTGTTTGAACAGATGAATGAGGTATGAGTGTCCACTTTCCCCTTTGTTATTTGCATTATATTCAGTGCCATTGACAAAGAAAATAAGGGATTTGGAAATTCAATGATATAATTAGTATGGTAATCAAGAAAAGTTGGCTTTATTTGCAGATGATATTATTTTGTACCTAACAAAACCAGAAAAGGACATCTCAGTGTTGTAGACCATTTTGAGACAGTTTGAAGTCTTTTCAGGGTATAAAATTAATGAAGATATGAAAAATGTGATAGCTGTAAAGTATCTACCCACACATGAGTTGATTCAGCAATAACAATATTGTTGGGAACATGATAAAATGAAGTTCTTAGGAGCATGGGTTAAAAAGGATACTGTTATGGCAGCTAAGGGTATTTGGGAAGAGACTAAAAAGATAACATAAAAATTGTGAAACTGTAAGTAGTGATTTTTTTTGTCCCTTTAGTTTTATATATACATGTGAGGCATATATTATCAATAAAATCAGAAGTTGTAGACAGTAATTAATAAAGTATTGAATGGTTTTATCTGGAAGGGGAGAAGGCAAGGGGGGAGTGGGATAAGTGGATCCTTCCACTAGAACAAGGTAGTTTAGGATTACCTGATTTGAATGGGTATTTTAGAGCTACACAGTTAAGGCTCATATATATAACGCAAATAGAAAGCTATAATTCAAAATGGAAAGGGATGATGATAAAGCATGGGGGGGTCAAGAAATAAGGAAAGAGTAGGATTTTTGGATGCAGAACTTTAAGGAGAATTACAACAGCAATATATAATATTATATTTATAAAGTAGAAGAAAGTATTCTAAGAACTAAGCCAGCATGAGAATGGAGGAAAGAGATTTTTTTTTTTTGCTGATAGGAACGACTGCAATTAGGGGTACTGGAGAAAGCTGGCAAATGAATCAAAGTATTAGGGAGTAAATAACTACAGAGGGAAATGTAATACAGTGGGAATAGGCCAAGAAGATATTTGGACAGCAGGCTAGAGACTGCCTTTCCTATCAGGGATTGATATCAGAGTATAGGCAAAGAAAAATGGATAGGGGAATTCTAACTCAAAGACCTGCTCTGGTAGAGATTTTAGCTGAATCTGGAACACATTCTGATGTTAAAAAAGGGATAATTAGTAGGGCATATAAAATAATGCATTATAATTATAGGGATCAATCGGAGGAGATTATTAAAGATGGAGAACTGAGCTTGGATAAGCAATTCACAGGGAAACAATAGGAGGACATACATATGGTTCCCAAATATGCAACAAAGTTTAGAGGATTTGGGATTTTTGCTTGGAAGTGCTTGTATAGGTATTTTTATACCCGAAGCAGACTCCAAAGAATTTTTCCTCAGGTAGACAGCAAACGTTGGAGGTGTGATGGTGAAGAAAGAGGTCATTGAGAACATATGTTTGGAAGTGTAATGAGTTGGCAGATTTTAAGACTTTTCTCCAGTTTAGTGACACCTCAGAGTTAGTATACATAATTAGCAGGGGTATTGGAGCATAGCGCCCCGCATAAGTAATGTCTCATGTTCACCAAATCCTTCTGTTGTGAGGGCTGTGCCCCCCCCCACTCCCCTGCTATGTTTAAAATTGGGGAAAGGGCAGATTCTGTTGAAGCTAAGTTACCGGTAAGCTAGTAGTAGATCTCAGTTCCTTTATGTTGGCCAACTATGGTCATTCAATGACTTTATTTTCGAAGACATACTTGTGTTGCTGTTCATTCAGTAATGTTCTATGTACAGCCATTCAATTTAATATTTTTTTGATAGCCGAACATAGACCCATATATCTGTGGGTGTGCACATGTGTGTCAGCATATTTACTAAAAACAACATTCAAAATATTGAACTTAAAAAAATGTCAACCTAACAAATGGTCCAAAAACTACAAAAAAATGCCTTCCTACACCCTCTACATCAAGGACCACATCCATCATATCCCCTGATAATTAAATGAACAAACTCCAAGATCTCACAACAATGGGAAAAGGGAAAAATTACCTTTCCCTATGAATGTCCAATCTCAGACTACAATAGTCTGTTCAGTCAAAAGCAATTTGACATAAAAATATGACAAATTGTTATTTAATCAAAAGAATGGATGACTAAACTATCTGCATCTTATATATATATATATATATATATATATATATATATATATATATATATATATATACATGCACACACGCATGCGGTCTTGAGCACATATGTATATACTTATGGTGCCGCGGTAGCTTTGTCGCCTCACAGTAAGACGTTGTCCTGTTCGATTCTCAGCTAGAGCGTCTTCTGTGGGGAGACATGCGTAAATGGGCATACCTTCGTTGAAGGTTGTACATCAGGGCTGGCAACTCGGCATGTAAAAATCTACTACTAATCATTAGCGAACCGGAGTTCCGCTGTGGCAACCCCTAACTATATATATATATATATATATATATATATATATATATATATATATATATATATATATACACACACACACATATATACATACATACACACACAAACACCCTTTATACCATTTTTGCACATGGGGTCAGGGTATCACATCAGAGCCAATGTTTACACCGCTAAGTGGCTAGATCTGTCATGATTATTTGTCTGTACCACACACACACACACACACACACACACACACACACACACACACACACACACACACATGCACACTCACATCTACAACCAATTTGTCCACCTCCATTTATCTGTTTTCTCTCCAAGATTAGTGATATCACAGAGATCAGAGATCAGACTAAAAATCATTACATTGGGGTATGTCAGGTAAGCATTTCGCACCTATTTGTCCCTACAGTGAGATCTTAAGAAGGCCACACTGAATTTCTGAGGAAAAATAATTCTACATAACATTTTACACTTCTGATTGAATATACAATGTTTATTAATAACAGTTTTGAATGAAGATTTTCCATATTGCTACATATCAGTTTCATTTATGACTATAACCACTGTCTTTTTGCAGATAATCAATTGCTCCTGTATAAATATGGCATGAAATCACCTTATGGGCAGATTTTGAACATTTTCATTGCCTTTGTTCTTAATCTTGACTCATAAGCATTATGTGAACAACTCTAAAGCAAAAAAAAAGACAGAAAAAAGAAATCATGCCTAGATTTATGCTATAGGTTTGAAATCAGAGAGGAAAGTTTGGTGACTTTCATTATTTGGCCTCAGTAAATCACGTTTTACACTATGAAATAGTAGTCTTTTAATGTAATTTCTTAATAACACAGTTTCTGTTAAGTTGCAGTAAGAGTCAATAAAACTATATATCTAGAGCTGCTGTATATAGTTTTTGAAACTGTCAGAAATGTGATACTGGGTGATCTCTCAACAATTTACACAACAAAGAACTTGAGAGAAAATGCAAACCTTAGGAATTTCAAATTCTTCATCTGTACCAATGAAAGATGAGATCCACAGAGAGTTATTTTCAGCCTGGTTACAGAGTAGCATTATACAAGGGTAACTCATATACATCTGGAGTTAGCTTTGTGGTACAGAAAGCTGGAGGCAATATTGGGACCATGGTGATCCACATTTGATTAATAAACCCAACCACTGAAGGAGCAGGCAGTCATGCCCTCCCTTGGGTCAGTAAGTGCTCTAGGTGAAAGGGACCCCCTCACTGCCCATGGCCATTTAATAAATAAGGGCATCATCTTCAGCTTTCCACACAAGCTACAGTCACCTTCTGTGTACACCTTTCAGAAGTGCTTCTTTTAGAATTAGTGGGATTCAGGGCAGAGGCCACTACTAAGCCCATCTATTTATACAGCCTTGCTGTTGCTCTGGAGGTCTGTGCATGTTGTGCATGTGATGTGATGCATTCTATCCCTTTTAGAAATTATTGTAAACTGTAAACGTGACAAGAGGGTCATTTACTTTCATTCAGACCACCTCCACAATGCAGTTATAGCCACATCTATGCACAATTCAGATGTCAGATTGTGATAAAAGTGGGTGACCATGTACTACATTTCACATTTGTTCCAAAGAGTTACCACACATTAAAATATTCCAAGTTACCTCACATAAAATCACGCTAGTTCTGAAAAGCCAGAATAATAAACAAGCAACAGGAGGCAGCTACTCATTTTTCTCTACAGACAGCCCCAGAAATTATACCTACTCGGTCTATGCATATCAAGTGTTAAGTAGTCCATCTTACTTCTCACAGATGCACACTAGTTCTTCAAAGCTAGATAGCAGTGACTGCTTAAAACTGCAAAGCCAGAGAGTCGTGACTGCTAAAAAACGAGCAAGTGACAAGAGTGCCAATTTACTTTCATCCAGCCAACCTCAACCCCATAGTTCTCAACCTCTTACCACCAGAATCAGTGACAAATCCAAAAATAATCAGGGATACTTTTTTAAAATATTAGTACTATCGACATGAGGAGTTGACAGAATAACAGAATGTGAAATTACTATTTTAGGAAGTAAAAGCATAGCCAGCCTTAAGCATAGGCCAACTAAATGGCCGTCTAGGGCTCTGCTCTAGCAGGGGTGCTTTTCCAGTAATCCAGATGGTGTAGGTAGACCAGGATGGGGACACCGAGTGGTGTTGGGGGCACTGTGGAGACCTTTTGCCTAGGGCACCAGTTGGCCAAAGGCCGACCCTGAGTAAAAGAAGACAATAAATGTAATTATTGTCATTATTTATTAGGTGTAATCCCAAATTTAACAACCAGCAGTTATAGCCATTGGGTCTGTTGATCATGCAATAAGTTTCATTTTTGCTAGGGCCCCATACAGAAGTTGCCATACATTAAAGTATTCTATGTTGCTCCACACAAATCACAAAGCCATAAATACTGCCAGAAAATATCTAGTTGATTACTGCCAGCATCACAGAAAAATAATAATAATACGTCCCTCATCATTTGTATCTAACACCATTCCTCTCAACCATCTAGAATTCCAGAGAATGTCTCTCCTGACTCCCAGAAGCTACAGCCAAACAGTAAAGTCAAACATTAGAAGGTTACAGTTTTATTTTAAATATTGCATCGTGTTGATGCTAACCCACACTCCTGTCAGCTTCAGCCTTTGAGCCTACCATTTAAACATTGTGAGGTCTCCATTCAGTGGTCTCACAATACTCAAGTCTAATGTGACATTGCTTGATTTGAATGGCCAATTCAAGTGGAACATCTTACCCCCTTGGGGCACCTGGCCTGCTATGGGGCAGGTGCATTTCATTGTAGAAGAGCACATCATTTTATTTATTTATATTGTTAGAGCAAAGAAGCTATGTATTAAATTGTTCTAAAAATCAAATAAATTGGAAATAGTGTCCATCCAAGCATGGTGCCCTCAGAGGCCACCAAGTTGGCCTATATATCAGGCTGACCCTGCTGGTAGGGAAGTGGAATCAGTGAGAAGTGATCCTGAGGGAGCAGGCCTCATTCATAGGACACAGCACTTCACACTATAATGTTTGCTATTTGTTTCACCTATGAATCATCAAGGCACAGCTCAATCAAGAGCAGACTAGTGAGGAACTCAACCCATCAAAAAAAAACAAATAAAAGTAAGTATTGTCTGGAGGGGGCAAACCCCACACCCTCCAAACTTACAGACAGCAACTCTATGGTCATACAAATATGAGGAAAAGCGAAATTGTCACAAATCAAAGAAGTGACTTTTGGACTGTACACTGAGACCACACCAGCAATTATATCTTACTGAAAACAGTAATCAGGGAGTTCAGCATCAGTGAGTTGAACATGGCAAGCTGATTCCTCATCCAGTTGCAACTTGACATTGTGTAAGGAAATCCTGGCATTCATCTCAATGCCACTGCATGCTGCAGCTCATGGTGTGCTGGAAAGGAAGAAAAATTCTCCTACAGTTCTTATCCCATGGATGAAGTCATTGTTACTCACAGCATTTCCTCTGTCCATTACTGGTTTCAGCGATTTCTTCTTTTGTGAGTGACAGTAGGGATATTGAAGTACTCACAGAAGTGTAGAAGATGAAATTAGTGGTCTGACATTATAAAGTCAGAGTATATTATATTGCAAAAGTATCTACCTCTGATCATCAAGTGGACAGTCTCTGTCAAAGTGACTACAGGAACATCAGCACTAAACAGTGACAAATGGTGCTTTGTCCTGTGTTTGGTTTTAAGCACATTAATGAACTCAATGAAGCTGCTCACACAAATGTCAGTGTATATGTAGCTTTTGTTTTGATTTGACCATTTAAATAGCTGCAACACATTATATGGTCATACAAATTCTTTACATTCAGTACAAAAGTACATGTCTCCATATTTTATTGCTACTGTGCTGCACTATCAGGATTAGCAAGAAAAATGGTGAAAATATTTTACTGCATAGTGAACAATTCCCTACCAGTTAATAACTTAATTTACTTGTATTATGCATGCAAGTTTAAGTGCTGTTGAATTGAGTTGCTGAATCTTGTGAACCTGTAATGCTCGACATATACTGGAATGCTGTGACCTCTGACAGTTCATGACAATATATGCATATCACTCATAATAAGTTCCTAAACAGATTACACTGAAAAGGTAATCAATGTCTGCTGCCTTATATCAGTACAGCATCTAGTCTTGCTCAATACAGATAATCTACTTCTTCCTTTCATACTGAATTTTCAACACCATCTTCAGCCTAGGAATGAACAGCTATTCTGTGGTGAGTGGCCATGCCATATGGCACATGAGTCTGGAAAGTATGACTGACATTATTTGGCTAGAAATTCATGTTAATTACCATACAGATCAAAGCATCAAAACTTTACCTTGACCATGGTTGTCATCTATTCTATGACTCCAATGGCCCTCATTATACCATCCCACTTCATTGGTCAGTGGCTGTAGTGACTTGACAAAGCTATCCACTCAATGAGCATGCTCGGTATTCCACAGATATAGAATGAAATAGACAGGTGTTCCACACAGCACAAAACAAACCAATTATGTTTCATTATCATTTTCCATGTTTTCACAACTACCCCTTCAGTGTGTACATGTGTTCTCTCACTGCCTTTCTTTAGTGTTCAATAGCAGACTGATGAAACTCCCTATAAGCTAAAATCTTTATCCTGCTTGTGTCAACAATGGGTTATTTGATATAGTCATTGGTATCTTGTGTGCTGATTTCTACATTCTGCATACATTGCAATGGGCCAGCTACTAAGTCAGACAATTCTGCGTGATGCTCAGAGTGGCCTATACATTTTTGACATCTTACAGTTAGCTGTTCCTGTAGATTTTATTTCCTCCCCCTCAGATATATAGTGGCTGTACAACCATGTATTTACATAGTTCAGTTCTCTCCAAAAGTGTTACTTATGATAACAGTTGTCAAAATTTGGTGCTGTGGTAGGATGCCTTACTCTATCAAAAATGACTGGTTGGCAATGTTCAGTCCATATTAATTAATTTGTTGAACAATATATCTCTAGCTACATTGAAGATAAGATTACTTTATTAAAAAGCATCTTGAATTTAGACTACTAAACACAGCAGTGAAAATGAAATGTGTGTAACATGGATTCTCATTAAAAAGTTATTGATAACATTGTCTGGAAGGAAGAGACTGCCCCCTCCCCTTAAGTCTCAGCAGTTTGTTTGCTTTCTAATACATCAGTCAATAAAAAATAAAAGGGTAAGGATAAGAGTAATATTTTCCCATCTTATAGACCTCACAATAGCGTTCAGCAACCAAATAATAAAATAATGAATTGATGCTAGAGAATACTGGATTCCTTAGAAGAAAACGAGCACCAACAAGATGAAATTCCACTGGTTTAATAAAAAAACTAAAACAAATTCAGATTTAGCGCTTTCATCCACGGTAATGTGGACTTCCTCAGAATATCTTAAATTAATCAATCAAGCGTTTAAATACTTATTTAGGCACCAAAAATACAGAGTCCCTTCATTTAAAGAAAAATACACATTTCATATGCACTTAAAAACTGCATAAAAAATATACTTAATACAAAAAACACTGTGCAGAATATGCTGTACAAAATAAATTGTGCAAGGTGTATTATTAAGTTTTTTATGCAGTTTTTAAGTGCATATGAAATGTGTATTTTTCTTTAAATGAAGGGACTCTGTATTTTTGGCACGTAAATATGTATTTAAACGCTTGATTGATTAATTTAAGATATTCTGAGGAAGTCCACATTTCTGTGGATGAAAGTGCTAAATCTGAATTTGTTTTAGTTTTTTTTTATTAAACCAGTGGAATTTCATCTTGGTGCTCATTTTCTTCTAAGGAATCCAGTATTCTCTAGCGCCAGTTCATTATTTTATTATCCCATCTTACAAAGAATAAATCATAGCATGTCTTTCATTCCAATAGTTGCAGTTTCCTTGTATATTAACTGGTGTGTTATGGAACTTTTCACTCTCATTTTACATCTTGGAAGAATCACTACTTTATAAATCAGATCATGGATGTCATTGTTTTGTTTAAAACTAAGTGAAGTTTCCTAGGTATCAGCCAGGCTAGACAAATATTATTTTATAGTTAAATAATACTAACTCTGTTTGTCTGTAAAACAACAAAGATTAAATAAAAACAAGGAAAAGCATTTTAGATAAAAAAAACTACTAAAATTGGACAAAAATATTCAAATCATCATATCACTGCAGTTTCTGAGAATATATTTTTAAGATACCACTAATTTTAACTAGTGACATAAAATGACCTCTTGAAACTGCATTCAAAGATTAAGTTTCCGTTTTCTGTTTTGTAAGAATCAAGACTTTTTCTAGGACAGAAACAGGAGAAATGCAAAATCAGCTATCTGACAAAAATACTGTGTCACCTATTTGAACGTGTTCTAAGTTAGTTATTTTATTTTATTTATTTATTTTACATTTGTTAACCGGGAGAAATCCGACTGGATACATGTCCATTTTCAGCGGAGGCCCGGGGAGAAAAGCTCCATAATTATACAAATACAGACAGCTCCAAAATTTTAAAAAAATACAGACAGTTAAACAGACAAAATGTCAAACAGACAATCAATTTGAAAATTCTGTTGTTAACATACTAGATATAAAATGAGATTCAGGCAATACTTTATTAGGAATGAGATAGAAGCAAGAATAAGGTAGTGACATAGTATCATTAATAGTAATATTCTATAGATAGTTTCAATTTCAAAAGGTGCAGGTGAGAGAAAAGAACAAGGAGAAGAATCTTGATCATGAGGAAAGAAGTAAGCTTATGAGAATAATAGTAGAGATTTTTTTAAAAAAGAATTCAGGACATAGAATGGTGAATATTGCAGATGCATAAAGAAGGGTGGAGAGCAAAGTGTTTGGGCAATGGTCACTTTAGTATTTGGTGTTAGGAAGTTTTTAATTTATATAGCGATCCCTAGTTTTTTTTTTTTTGTTTTGATGATGGTTGGTTTGTATGTATGTCATAGATTTATTTATAATCAATACTCCTATGTATCAATTCTAACTGAGGGTCTTTGGGAGAGATATTAGTATGTCATTTTATATTTCATAGGAAACATCAATAAGATTATTTTTGTGAGTTTGAATAGTTAGTTTTTTTTAGTTTTTTTTGTGACGGATTAACTATGACAGCGACCTAAAAACTTTTTTCACTTTGGGTTATTCTAAATGTATGGCACATAAATATGCCAGCAATAAATGTACCAGCACACTTCAGTAACATCAATTTCTAAACAATCTCTAAAATACAAGTGAATTCATACTTAGTCGTATGTCTTAAGTTTAAATATTATATTTAAATGAAAGGAATATTGCTGGATCTATGTCTGTAATTAAATATTTAAAAGACCAGGACAACTGTTTGGAAATGTGTTTGCAATCCATATAAGATTCATTTTACATTCAAAGTAACTCAAATGTGTGAATAATGGATTGGTTGACTACTGGATATAAGAGAAACAGATTTATGTACCTGTCCATAATCAAACCATTGCCAAGGACAATAAGCATTGGCATTGGTTACTTGTAACTACCAAGTATAACTCATTCACATACTTTGCCTTTCTGAATGAAACAGGCAAGTTACACCTAGCCGTGGAAATTAGTGTGAAATGAAAAACAACAGATGGTACATTTCAGTTTTATGTTTCCTCTAGGAAATGTAATGTAAGTAACTAATGTTTCCACCAACCTTAACCCTAAAACTGGAATGCTAATCTTAAACCTAAAATCCAAAACCTAACTCCTACCATAAAATTCTAACCTTAATCATAAAACCTATTATCCTAACCCTAACCCTAAAACTATGACCCAAAATTCTTAATGTTATCCACTAACCCTAACCTTAAATCTAAAATTCAAACTCTAACTCACTAATTCTAACCCAAAACCTGTAAAACTAACACTAAAACTTGAATGCATCCTTAATGTTTCTCTGTTTTTTTTTTTTTTATGTATACCTTACTAAATTAATGACTTGAGAAGGATGCTTCAGACAACATAATTAGTAATTACGGTGTTTGCACAAAGCAGCCTCTTATTTGTTACTTGCAACCACTTCCAGATAATGGATTACAGAAATTAAATCTAGCTTGTGTGCCCTACCAGATGCAGAATATTTCTTTATTTGTTTGTTTAACATTTGTTTACTGGGAAAGTCTGACTTGGGATGAGCTAATTTTCAGCAGAGTCCTGGGGATAAAGACTCCAGACGCATGTATTTGTAACATGGGAAGAAACTGGAGCACCCAGAGGAAACTCAATGCAGGGAGAACATGGAGACTCCACACAGAAGGTGCCCCGCCCAAGAATTGAACTGCTGAACCTCTTGCTGTGATGTGACAATGCAAACCGCTGCACCACTGCACCGTCCAGCAAGAGAAACTGCTAACCCAACAGGGAATTGGCTATAAAAGCCATGGAAAACTGCTGCCCATTAAAGTTAAAAAAGAAATGTTATGTTTAGTTGAAACTCATGCAGTTGTACTTCTGTTTAAGAGTTATACTCCGAACAGAACAAATGTTAACATAATGAACTTTCACATTGAAGTTTATTAGAAATTCAATGCCACATTTCTTCAGGCTAATAGCCTGAATGAAACTGGCTTGTCCCTCTTTACTTGACCAGATGGATGACCAAATCATGTGGCTCAATAAACAGAGGTTTAGTATTTTCTAATTTTAATATTTTTTTATTTTTCTTACTATAACAGGTGAGACATAATAGTCTTGTTTGTGTTTAGATGCTCATGGTATTCATAACCACAATACACAACCTATTTGCACTGGAGTGTTCCATTTTATGCAGCCAGTCCATTACATGTGTTATGAACTGTTTCAGTAGTACTTGCTTTCAGCAACATGAATCCATGTCAGTACAATATAAAATAATACATGCATAATATATCTTAAAATGGGTCTATGTCATATAATTGAATGGCCACATTGTTGAACGGCATTTCATTGACAATGCAGTCTGTGATGAAAGGAAGTACTCCCAGCACAGCTAGCTGGAATTTTGTAAATAGTTATATGTCATTGGTGAATATTGAAATGATTTATACAAGATGCTTGTGTTACAAATGTGTTAGAACTGTATATCATGTATATCAAACTGCTTTGTACAGATGTTTGTATTGAAAAGGTATTTATAAAGTGCTTGTGCTTAAAATGTGTCCATATCCACAGTGTGTCCTACTGCAAGAGAAGTAGGAAACTATGCACAGAAAGGCAACAACACAACCGCACACCACGTACTTAATAAAATAAATAAGAGATTTATTGAGCGCGCTTTCGTCAAAAGACTTCTTCAGAATAACAAATAAATCAATGAAATTTCCTTTTTAAAAACACATTCAGCATTTCATCAATCAGAAAAAACAAAAAATACTAATAATATACTTAAGCTTTTGTTTAACCATAAAGCAACACCAGAGTTTCCACCTTTTCAGATACCCAAAGTTGGTAATTTTTTATAGCAACGTGTGATTTTACCAGTGGTGGCTGGTGACACCAAAGCAAGGTGGGGCGGCAAGAAGCAGCTGTATAGGTGTGGCTAACTGAATTGGAATGGGGCCTTTACAGTGTGTTTAAGTTCAACATTAACCATGGTTAACATTTTTACATAAATAACTGGTCATACACTATTGCACATGCTGAACAGTCTACCAGCAGTAGTATACCTCCTTAAAATATTTCAGACCTTGTTCATTTTAGACATATAAGGTTGCTGAATGGGTTTTGCTATAATACCACAAAACACAAAACCCCAAGCACAAAATACTGGTTGGCCCTGAAAGCACAAAACTATTTATTTGGCTGTAAGGGCTATATAGTTTATACACATGTCCTTTACTAGCCAGTAAACTGTGTTTTGCACAACGACAAACAAAATTAGGGAATTCCCTGTCTCCCTTTATTTTCAGAAACAGTTGCCACAATGTATCACTCTTGACTTTGTGCAAGATAGTGAGTATGTTAGAGAGTCCATACAATTTGCTATTAATCACAATTACAGTTTTTGCTTTAAGGAGGAGTACATTCGTCAATACTAGTAAGCTATATTTACATGTTATAGTACTTCTCAGCCATGCAGTATACTGCAGTTAGTAGCAGTGCGTATACTTTTACTGAGTTTGAAGATACGCTGTGGTGCGTAATGCCTCACCTGAAGATAAACTGTAGACAGGAAAACTCAAAACACCATTTCATAGTGGATTTTGTTTGGGGCACAATTCCAAAATTGCTTTTCCTGAGTAAATCATTTTAATAATCTCTTGCACCAAGGAAGTGTTTCTGTCTTAACAAATAAGTGCTTCTGTGTTTCTAATCTTCTTGGGATTATGTAAGTAAGAAACCTGGAAAAAGTAGTAGATTGCATTCAGCAAGGACTGATGAAGGAGGTCAATTCTTTTTATGTAGAGATCATGACCAATGCATTCAATCTTTCCTGTCCCATAATAGTCAAAGAAATGTTAACTCTTCAGTGTGAGAAACAAATTTCTGCCTTAGTTGTTAACATTGTTCTTGATTACAGTGACCACACCAAACTGAAAGCCTCAATTAACATCCACCAGAAATGCCAGTTTATGCAAAATATTTAATGCAATACACTTCTCCAATTTCTATTCTAAGTTGTTCCTTCTACAGGAGTAGGTATATAAGTGCAACCAATGTAAGTCTGGATGCAATGAGGCACATTACAAAATAGCAAAGCAAGGACATTTTTTACCTGTTGGTGGAATTCTAGCCTTTTTCTCGTGATCAGTTTAACATCAAGCTGCTTTGGATGATATAGTTAAATGATGGTTGCCGAGAGTATCTGGGACAAGGTGGAATTTCAATATTTGGACTATAAATGCAGTGTATGAAAACTTGGATTTGCTGCCTGAGTGCTTTGATTATTTGTACAAGTGTCCTACATCTGCATAAACAACTGTACAAGAAGCATGTGGACTAATGAAAGTGATCAAAGACAAGGAATTTAAATTTTGGCTGACTGTTTTCCACCAAATAATGCCCAATGTTGACATTCTGTACCGACAACTTCAGTGTTCTAGTACTGACACAACCAAATTTGAAACAGATGTATGCACATTCTTAAATGCAGCAGACTTGGTATGATCAGATATTGACAGAATTGCTGACTAGGACTTACAGACAGAGGAAATTCTGGTAAAGTGTACAAGGGCCATTAAGATCCCAACAGCTGCATCAGGTAATGTCTGTTGATGAAAAAGAAGTCTGTGATGTTTTTAAGTTCCAGGCTACATTACGGCTTCAGCAATCTGGTCATCTTCAGACATCTTATTTGTTACTAACTGGAAACTTTTAAGAATATGAAAAACATTTCCCAGACAACCTATTTTCTGCAACAACAGAAAGCTATCCACTCCTATTGAAAGATCAGGTTAGGACTGAACTTGGAGTAGTACATTGTCAAGACTTTGCACAAACTGGCAATGCTGTTGGAATCTTAAAATTCTTGTTTGACAATTCACTAGCCACTGAGTTTTCAGAGAATTTCTCTTTGATATAGATTTGCAGTGACCATACCAGTGAAAACAGCTGAGGCAGAAAGATGTTTCTCAACAATGAAGAGAATTAAAACAATTCTTCAAAATAGTATGGGGCAGGAAAATCTGAATGCACTGGAATGATCTCTACTGAAAAGGAGATGACATGGAATATAACAAACTTCAACCAGAGTTATTTATTTGCTTGCACAGAACAAGGGCAGACAAATAGACTTTTTATTTAAGTAAGAAATTAAAAAAAATCTCCAGAAGATCTGAGACATCTAGACAGACTGCAGACTCTTTCTCATGATCAGTTCATGGACAGTTTGTTCTGGATGATAGATATCCCAATTGTATAAAATATGCCAGAGTTTCAATACCTGGACTATAAATTCAGTGTATGAAAACTTGGACTTGCCATATCCCTGAAAGATTGGTTATTTCATCTGCAAGTACCACTACAAATCTTGCAGAAATTTAAATATGCTTACTATATACACTACTTAATTAAGTTGGTGGGTGTAAACAGTGTATACAGTAAGCATATTTACATTCCTGCCTTATGACTGTCTGGGCTCCTTGCTGCACTCCACTCATGACGCTCCATCATAATTCTGAGCAATTACTTTCTGGTACAGGTTTCCCACTACTTCTTGCAACTGCTGACATATACCACCAGCAATACATTCTTGCAGTCTATCCAGTTAGTACAAAATAATCCCAAAACCGTTCCTGCACCTAGTCATTTACAACATAGTGGAACACAATGACAATCTGCCATATCCCTGAAAGATCAGTTGTTTCATCTGCAATTACCACTACAAATATTGCAAAACTTCTTTCTTTCATTTCACTTCTGCATTCTGTCAACATGCAATCCAGCAGTTCATTTTGGATGGTGTTTGATGCTTCTTTAAAAACAGTTGCAATCAGTCTGTATATGTTCTGCCAATTTGGTGATCTATATACTGCAGGTAAAATCTATCATTTTGCAAAACATTCCAGGACTCAGTGAATCTTCAGATTCATCAAGGCCTCTCAAACGTATTTGTCCTTCAGCACACAGCTTGATTCAGTCAATTATAAGGGACAGAATGTACTGATTTTGTTTTACTTTTTTGTTGTGCCATTCTACAGATAACTGATATCTAAAGTATTTGCAATTCGCAACATTCCTAGACTTATTTGAATGTCAAGATGTTTTTTAGAATGCTCATGTTTTCTCATCTTTTTGCCATTAGTTTTAGATCATTCACAACTTTTAAAGCCCAAGAATCCTCTCCACCAAAGAGCATTCATGGGAAGTATTATAAGGCATTTATTTCTTCACGTCGACAGATCCATTTGCTCTTCTCACAGACTGTGCTTCTGAAGCTGTGTTTGTATATTTCTGAACTCCATCTGTAAGATTAGGTGTTGGCGTTCCAGCCTTCTTCTTCTTTTTTTTTTTTTTTTTTTTTTTACTTTTTATTACATTTAAAACAAAAATGTACAAATACAATAAAAGATAGATAGAACACAAACATAACTATTTACAGGTGTCCATAACAAAAAATCAATAAAATGAACTAAACCATTAAAACTTATCAAGTAAATCACTTAATTTTAACCAAAATCTATACTGACAAGTAATATTCGATGTTTTCATTTTGACAGTTGACAATTCTTTTTTACAGACATCTTTATCCAAATAAATGAATTCAGTAAAAGATACAGCAGTTTTACATTTCCAATTCTTTGTGACTACTTTTCTAGCTATAGCTAAAATGAACCAAAGAAGAGGCACTTGTAATTAAGGAACAGAAACTGGAACTGAAGCATTAAATAAGATCAAAGAGTTGGTAATAGAATTATCCAACCACAAAGCTTGTGCAAAATTTCTAAATTCAACCAATATCATATCCAACCAATCTGCATCAGAAACTTCAGTACATCTTCAGCAATTAATATTTTTTTTCAGAATTATAAATTAAAGCAACTTTATGTAGAGTTAAAAAAGTTCTATGGAGAAATTTCCAAGTGAAAACCTTCCAATAAAGAGAAGCAGATTTCCTATAGATTTAAGAATTAGATGTGTATCATCATCTGAAAAAGTGTTCTCATTAATTTTAGTTGAGTAACTCCAAAATTTTGAATCTGAGAAGCTAAATTCTTCTCTTATAATTTTATAAATTACTGATATATAAGATTTATTCATATTTGAATTACTACTGGTCTTAAAGAAAAACGCAAGTATCTTTGAAATATGTTTTTTGAAAGTCCATGGAGATTAAAATGTTATCACTGACATACTTTTTTAACAAAATTGTATGTTCAACCCGTTATTATTCTTTAAACTATGTCTTGCAAGAAGATAATCTACAGTATGTGATTTACTTCCAATTAAGAATTGATCCCAAAATATTAAATCCCTATCTTTGAGATCTAACATTTTGTTCATATCAAAAGTCCCTAAATATCCCACAGTATTTGGTATAGGGAATAATAGAAACAGTAATTCTTTAACTATGTAATTGGAATTCATGAATCTTTTTTTTAATTAAGAAGGATAGAATCAATGAAGAGAGGCGAATATAAGGTTTTTTTTAATTTTCATTTATACATAAATCTTTCAGAATCCAATACAATGTATTAACTCCAAACTGAGAGTGAGAATCCACAACATATCTATTATTAGTAAATAATCTTTTATAAATTGATTTCCAATTAGATTGGTAAGATGAATTTAACCATAAAAATACTATATCCTATCTTTGAGATCTAACATTTTGCTTATATCAAAAGTCCCTAAACACCCCACAGTATTTGGTATGGGGAATAATAGAAACAGTAATTCTTTAACTATATAATTAGAATTCATAAATCTTTTAAAATTAAGAAGGATGTAATCAATGAAGGGGAAGAATAGAAATTTTTATTTTCATTTATACATAAATCTTTCAGAATCCAATAAAATTTATTAACTCCATATTGAGAGTGAGAATCCACAACATATATATTATTAGTAAATAATCTTTTATGAATTGATTACCAATTAGATTGGTAAGATGAATTTAACCATAAAGATACTATATTAAGAATTATGGAATTATGAAAAAAAAATTATCTTTATTTGTTGACTCACAGACTCAAGTCTGTCATTCCCTTCTACTCATCTTGCCCAGCTCTGTCCAACTCTGAATTTAAAATGGAGGGAAGAAAGCTGCTGTGCTCTGCTGTCCTTTTCCTAGTGATTGTGTGTGTTGATTTCTTCACACATGCAATGTATATAGCATCTACAATCACATGACAGGCTGCTGCTTGTCTCAGCCCAGTAGCCATCTAAATAAACATGGTATGAGACTGCACAGGTACACTACTAAAATAACATAGACTCCTGTCATCTAAGCTTGACAACCTGAAAAAACAAATAACTCTACATAGTCATGGAACTTGGTACTGCAAGCATGAGCAATAGCAACTGACATCATGGCATTTTTCCTTTTATAGGTTCATAGGTTGTTACTACACTAGCAACCACTAGGGCCCTTACAAGCCTAGCCACACCCTCTAAATCATTTGGATCCCTGAGTATCATGGGTGTCTATGCAGGGGGGCATGTTACTACAGAGGTAACTAAGGATTTGTAGGGGGTGTTAGGTTAAAACTGTTCTTATTGATGGCATCTGCCCATAAAGGCCATGGGGGCAAAACCAGGGATAAATGTATGATTTCCTATCCAATTGTCAAGGTTTTGTTTGAACAGGGCCAGGGGTGAACTCTGTTTTACATGGATAGGGAGCCTATTCCAAAGTGTGAGGATACTTTGGAATACATATCTGTCCCTCCACCATGTCTTATGTCACAATTGAAGTTCAAATCCCTGGATTTAGTGTTTCTATTACTGTTTGTTTTGCACGTGCAACACATCCGTCACGGCTGGGTTGTAGGAAGCCCTGAAATCCAGGCAAAGATCCCCTCTCAGCAGCCTGCAGAGACTGCATATAATGACAAAGCTTTTAGGTAATCAGTGTATGACAGGTTATTCATGCCCTGAAATCTCCTGGCGAGAAACCTTTATGGGCATTCCAACTGTTGCAAGTGCCTTGTTAAGTACTTACCAAAATAATATTTGATTCAATGACAGATCTGATAAGGGCCGAGTAGAGTGGTACTATAACTTCCTAGGACCTGGATGTCATACCCTTACCTATAAGTTAGGCAACATAAAATGATTTTCTTATTATCTTAGCTATATGTTGGTCAAAGACCAGGTTGGTGTTTGCATATGTTCCCGGATCCCTTACTACTGATTCGACGCTTAAGGTGTTTTATCGACGGAGTAATTAACTTGGGTTGACTGTTTTCCAAAGGACATTATAATGCATTTTTTGCACTGAGTTTTAAGCCATGGCTTTGACACCAGTCATTTGTCTATGTTAAACCCTCTTGCAAGTTATTGGTATTTGGGGGGAATCTATCATAGTTCCCAGTTTATAGTTACCTGAGAACTTGGTGAGCCAGATGTTTTTAACATTACGTTTGACTTCTGAAAACAAGATGCCAAACAGGAGCTAGCCCAGCACAGAGCCCTGGAGTACTCCCCTGATGACCGATCTCTTGGTGGAGGTGATCTCACCAACCCTGACTTCCAGGGGTCCTGTCTGTAAGCCAGCTGACAATCCAGTGAATTATGTAGGGATTAATGCCTGGCTCAGAGAGCTTCTCAACAATGTCTGAGGGGGGTATTGTATCAAATGTCTTGATTAGGTGAAGATAAGCAGCATGCACTGTTTAACCTTCATTCATTGTCTTGGTGACCCTCTCAAAGAAGCGAACCAGTTTAAGTAGGCATGGCCTTCTCTTAAAGTTAAACTAGGATGGGCCCAGTGTCTGCAGGTTGCCATTGTCTTTATCATTTCCTTGATAATGTGTTCCATAGCTATGCATATTAGACTTATTAGACTGATGGGTCTGTAGTTCCCTGGGTCATTTGATGGTCCACCCTTATGGTGGGGAATGACTGTTGTGGTCCTCCATTTGCTTGGAACATAGGCTGTTCCAATGCTGTAATTGAAGAGTGCCTCATGTGGTAATGATAGGTCATGTTTTAGACAACCGAGGATGTTGTCAGGACGTATGGAGGTGGTGTTCTTTTACTTCAATGAGTGCCGCTAGTATCTGCTCCCTGCTAAAAGTTTGGAAAAGTATGTTGGAGGGAATTTCATCTGGTGGAGCTAGGAAATGGAGGTGGAAGTTTGAAGTTTGAGCTAAATTGATCACCAGTAATATGCTGTTGTCCTGATTGGTTAAGGTAGTACTGTTCATCAGCAATTCAGCACACTGCTGTGTGTTGTCTTTAAAGTTCTAGACATAGCTGAAGAAGGTCTTGTAATTGTCCTTAGCTTAAACTAATCTCATAGTTGGCCTTTTTGGACTTATTTAGACCTCTTGCTTTCTTGTTTAATTATACAAGAGAGCACTTGTCTTTAAGGTAGTAGTTCTTCCTGATTTTGGAAATGAATTTTCTTTTTTTATTATATATTCTGTTTAGATGAGGATTCTAGCAATGAGATTGTTTTTAGTGTTTGCTTTGGGTTTATTTCTGGTAGGTATGGCAGCCTCTATGGAGCCATTCACATATTTCTGGAGGGACTCTGTGAATAATTCTCCATAATTAATTGTGGTCTCGGGGTTAAGGGAATCCTTGAATTTTGACAAAATGTCACTTAACAGGATGTAGTCAGAATAGAATAGTTCCTAACTGTTACTAGTTTAGCTAGGTTTTCATGACTGATTTTTACTTCAAAGGAGACAACTTTGTGATCCAAACACTCTAGTGAGGACATGACATAAGGGAGGGGGGTACCGAGTGAGTACCGAGTCCAGTATGCTTGATCCTCTAGTTGGAGCATGCACCATCTCTCCCAGAGTGTTTGTATTAACATTCAGGAAGCATTGTGCCTGTGAGTTTAAGACAGTGTATGTTTTCTAGTCTATAGAGGGATAAAGGTCACCCACGAATAGGGCATTTGGTTGGATGGTGAGCATCTCAAGTAGGTTCAGGTAAGAGTTGTGAGACTCTAGGGACATAGACGGTGATCTGTAACTAACCATGATATGGTGAGGGACCTTATCTATGAAGACTTGCACATGGATGTGCTCCATTGTATCATCCTGTTTAACCAGCCTAGAGGTATGTTTTTAGATTGAGACTCTGACACCTTTGGCTTCAGTCTGTGGTGTCGCTGGTCTAAATGTGCAGAAGGCACTGTAGCCTTGCACTGCCACAATACTTTATATAGCTTCAAACCAAGTCTCATTCATGGCATAGATGTCTACATTCTTCAGACTGAGGAAGGTTTGAAGAGTATGGATTTTTTTGTTTAGGCTCCTAGAATTGAGCAGTAACACCTTACATTTGCTTGTAAACTTTATCACTATGTTCATAGTTGTCTTTTTGGCATTGCTTAAAAAGGCTCTAAAAGGATGGCTAACATTTTAGCCAATATCCAAAAGCACTGGGGGGGGGGAGACATGTGCAGGCAAGATGTTACATAGTGCTAGCATATTGTAGTGCTATTCGATATCCAAGTTAGCTGCTCTAAGGTCAGTTCCACACAATACCATGCTGTTTAATAGGTTTCAAAACCTAATCGTAACTTTAAAGGGAGATTTAACTGTCTAGGCATTTAGGGCAGCCACCGTGGTGCAGCGGTTAGCATTGTCGCCTCACAGCAAGAGGTTCTCCGGTTCAATCCTCGGCTGGGGTGCCTTCTGTGCAGTCTGCATGTCCTCCCTGCGGTTATGTGGGTTCCCTCCGGGTGCTTTGGTTTCCTCCCACATCCCCCAAAGACATGCTGTAGGTGGATTAGACACTCTAAATTGGCCCTAGGCGTGAGTGCATGGGTGTGTGCCTTCCATGGAAGGTTGGGCGCTGGGCTGGCAACTCGACACCATAAAACTCTACTGCCAATCATGAGCAGACAGGTGATACGCTGTGGCGGCCCCTAACCAGGAAAAGCCGAAAGAAGAAAAACTGTCTAGGCGTTTGCTACTATACAAGGTATTGCTAACCACTGCTGCTTGGTGGGCAGCTCTGTGTAAACTTGCTGATTTATAATAGAGAAAAAAAGCTTGAAAGCTGACTCCTATGCCTTCTGGACAATAAGCAACCACACTTTGAGCTTCTTGTGCTTCCCAACTCAGAGAGACCAGGTAAACATTTTCTGGCACAAAATGGATGCTCATGGAATTTCTTAATGTAAAAGCACAGCGAGAGCAGCTATCAAGTGCATACTAAACAACAAAATACTAAACAACTAATTTGCCCTTCTGTGAGACGATTAGGAGGCAAACAAGACTATAAAAGCCAACAAACAGAACTGACTATTTTTGGCACAAAATAAAATAAATACTTTAAATGCTCAAAAACAGTAGGTTGCTACATTTATAATTCATTTCATATCTAAAAAAATAAAAAAACATCATAAGTGAAATGTAAAGTGTGTGTCTGGGGGGTGGGGTGCTGCAGCCCATCAACCAGTATCACGTGCCGGCCCTTGATTTTACTAAAGAAACCATGTGCATAGCCTGTGCAAAGAATGGACTTCAATTTTTTGCCAAAATAAAGGCTCATCTTTGCAGAATGAGCTGTTTGTATAGTTTCATATGATATGATTTTGCAAGTAATAGAGAAAATATGTTGTTTTTATAAATGTACTATGGAACAGCATTTTTTAAAAAAGTGTTTGTGCTTTTAGATGTTTTTATATCTTCATATACATATTTATAGGTATATATACTGCCGCTTTTATCTAAACTAATTTTGAACAGTCAATTAGTTAATTGGAAGGGAGATTTGATTGGTTCTTGAAATTTTAAATTTTATATAGAAAGGAAAGAAGGTTGTAACTGTTTTATCTGAGGAAGTCTAATGGTGTTCTAATAAAACGTTCATACGGACATTCAAGTGGTTACGGGTGTTCCTTATCCTTCTTGGCTTCTACTTTTATGTGTTTGGTTTTGGTAACGGAGAAGGAAGCTGACCGTGATTTTACTTTTTTATATCCAAAGTAGAATGGCAATCCCCCTTGCAGGTAAACACTCCTTCCGATATTTAAATAGATAAATGTGCAGAGTCAGGTTACGGAAGGAGTGAAGCTGGATAGTGCAATAAAGTCCAAAATAATGTCGCTCTGGATAAACTCCAAAAATAAAAATCCAAATAAAGCGTACTATATTATAGTTCACAAACCAATTTATTACAGCGGACAAGCCTAGATGTAGCTTCCTCAGGTCACTTTAATAAATGCATAAAAAAGATCCTCCATTATATAAGGATATCAATTAATCAAATTGAGAACAATTACTAACTTAAAAGGGAAACAGCATTTTATACAAATCAAGTGTACTCATATTGTCCTAGTAGCTGACAATGAACTGTCTTGGTCTAATTTAGATGTAAAAAAACAAATGCATTAGCATAGTAATCTATATACAAATACATAATTCAAATTTCCTGATATAAATATTAAAATTATTAGGGTATGATTACACGCATGGCTAAAAAGTCCCTAACTGAATTTTAGTTAAAACAAGTCCCTGTATTTAAATATATATTCACTCCTTCCGTAACCTGACTCTGCACATTTATCTATTTAAATATCGGAAGGAGTGTTTACCTGCAAGGGGGATTGCCATTCTACTTTGGATTTATCTCACGTTTATTTTTCAGTCCACCTGCAGGAGCGGACAGTCAACACTTACATCTGTATCATTGAGAGTGAACCTTTGAACTGATTTATTGACGTGAGTTTTCTACCTGACTTTGTGTGTTTTGAACCATGGCAAATATTGAATTAGATTACGTCCCTCGAGGTGAACACCAGAGGTTACTGAAACGATTCCGTCAGTATTTGGAGTGTACTGCCTTGGCAGCTAGAATGCCTGGCACGAAAGATGACATCATTACTGTATGGAGGCTCCACAAGCTTCTTGAAGACATCGAGAAGCTTCTTTAAACTAAAGAGGCTTGCCTGCACCTCCAATTTTGCATCGATAAAAACATTGTGCCTCGTGGCTTGGCGATTTTTAATATGCCGAGCCAGGGTCATCCTGAGCTTCTAACCGCATGGCAGAAGCTGAATCTAGAGACAAGCAGGAGGTACCTGGAACTATTAATAAGCTTTTTTGCGCCAGAAGAGAAAGCGCTAATGGAAGAAATTAATGACAAACAATCTGTAATATTCCGTGATTTTGCGCAAGGTACTGTTCAACCTCTTTTTGAAAATCTCTTAGATAGTGTACTGGCCTTTGAACGTAAATTGACACAACAGAAAAGGCATAAAATTATTAGAGACCTTAATGATTTTAAATTAGGCCAAGTCTTTGCTTGGCCTAGGTATGGACAATACTGATAACTACAATGCTGAAAATGTTAATAATACTGTTAATAATACTGCTTCTGGTAATGTTTTAGGTGCTAACAGCACTAGAAGAAATGTGTTCAGGAATCATAGAGTTCCTAATCAAGATACTTTGAACTCAATTACTACTCCATCTGTTGTAAATACTTGCATAAATAATAGCACACAGAATGTGAATACTGTCAGTAGTTTTGTTACAATGGATAATGGTACTAAGGGTAAAGCTGATGGTAAACAGGATGAATTGTTAGTGACACAAGGTGGTGACACAGATGAGATCATAGTTGTGCCACCAAATGCCTCTGATGATAATATTGATTCTGGGAGTATGACTAATATCATATCTAATACTGTTGTGAGTAATGACTCAAATGATGTGATTCATATAATGCATCCAAGCATGGCTATTGAGACTAATCTTTATCCAAAAGTACAGATTGTTAGGAACAAGCCAGCCGCTGAAGATCATAGAATAGATGCCTCTGTAAGACCTAAGGTACAGAGTACATTAGTGAATTCACTACCTGAGGCAGGCTTGAATGTTTCTTTTCCCCTACCTATCAGGTTAGAGAAAGGCCCCAGACGTGCACGCTCAATGAGTCGTGGACGGCAGAAGAGGAAATTATCAGAAGATCCACCACAGGACCAAACCCTGAAGAGGATGTGGAACAAAGACAGACGCTAGTGTACAACCTATCTGACAGAATATTAGACTGTGATGACCTCAAACTTTTGAGCAAAGGGCTGAACTTTATACCCAAAAGTAGAAGTGTGATTACTGAGACTATGGCAGACCTTAAGTTATTTTGCAGGAACGTTATGCTAAAGCTACTTTATAAAGACAATATTACTAGAGACCAAACCAATAGGGAATTTATTTTTAAAAATCTAAGTGAATATGTTCCGATTAATCATCCCCTAGTTGAGACTTTCCAACGTCTAACAGAAGAGGAATTATACAGGTATTACTATAATGAAAATAATAAGAATAAGGACAAGAAATGGTATAAGAAAGATAATCTCACACACAGTGAACGGCTTAGCTTGAAGAAATTACAAGGTGACAACACAATAGTTGTCAGACCATGAACAAGGGTGGTAGATTGGTGGTCATGAATACGACACAATATTATAGCTCTATGAAAGATATGTTGACTGACAATTTCTATGAAGAGATTGCACAGAATGTACCCATGGACATCATGAGATCTATTAAGAACACATTGTTGGACATTTATAAGAGTGGCTTAATAGAGAAGGATCTATATGAATACTTAATTATTAAAGAACCTTTGATCCCTGTCATACATGGACTCCCAAAGATCCATAAGGATTCTCTGAATCCACCAATGAGACCCATAGTATCAGGTCGTGATTGGGTCACGGAACACCTGTCAGTATACATAGAGAAAAATCTGAGACCTATCCTGAACACCAATAGATTTGTCCTAAAAGATTCAAAACAATTTTTGTTAGACTTATATGAATGTACCAACAATGACGTTAGTCAGAATAATTACCTATTTGTCACTCTTGACATTCAGTCTTTGTTCACCGTGATCCCGAACACTCTTGGCCTCACTTATGTGACTGAATATCTACGAATGCACAGTGATTACAGTGATGTCAAGATAGATTTGGTTGTGCATTTTTTGGAACTAATATTAGAGAATAATGTCTTCATATTTGATGAAACCATCTATAAGCAGGTTGATGGCGTAGCGATGGGGACACCCTCCAATAGCTATGCGAATATGTTCTTGGCCCACTGGGAAGAAACTGTCCTATTCCATAATGAAGTATTTATAGAAGGAGTAGTCTTCTATCGACGATTTGTGGATGATGTCTTTATTCTCTGGAAGGAGACACCAGAACGACTAAGACTATTATTGAGTGAAATGAATAGTTTGACTACCTACCTAAGATTCACTATGAATTTCGCACAAGATAGGATTGAGTTCCTGGACTTGACTTTGGAGAGACTACCCAATGGTCTGATCAATACAGGTGTTTTTAGGAAAGCGTGTTACAGCAATTCATTGTTGTTAAGATCTAGCATGCACCCCTCCTTTGTGTTCAAAAACATAATCAAAGGCCAGGCCATTAGAGCCTCACGCCTGAACCCCACTGAAGAGGGGTTCTCCATGGAATTAGAAAACCTGAGAGGCCGATTGATCAACAGAGGCTATGATATTAGAGTAAATAATAACATGCAGAACATACCAGATTTAAGGCTCACTACAGCAATGCCATATTTTGGACCCATAGTACAGAGTCGTCCATTAGAAGAGAAGTCATGCACTACTATACCCACTATGAAATTTACCACAACCTACACATCTGATCATTCTGAAATCAGAGATATAATTAGTAAATTTTGGGGAGTCCTACAAATTGACAATGATCTCAAGGAAATAGTTGGTGAACAACCGAAATTTCTATATAGAAATAAGAAGAACCTTAAGAGAATGCTATGCTACTCAAAACAAAGGAAAGTTGAGATGACAACCACTTGTACTGTCCCGTGTGGACAATGCAACTTTTGTCACTATATTGACATTGAACCGAACATCCTGATACCCAACGCACTTTCTATACTACTGTTGCTGCAGACTGCATGACAAGTAATGTGATTTATCTTGCTGTCTGTCAGGCTTGTAGGAATTTCTATGTAGGAAAGACCAATCGGAAATTCAGAGATAGGATAAGAGAGCATGTGTATCACATTAGGAAAGGGTCACCACACAATGCCCTAGCCAAACATGTTAGTGCTTATGATAATTTTTGTTTAGGGCCCTTGAAGTTTTAGAACCTAGTATGAGAGGTGGTGACATCAGAAGTAATACTGAGAGAAAGTGACTGGATTGTCCGACTAAGGGCAGATAATGGGTCAGGTTTGAATGAGAGAGCATCAATTAAACCTAGACTCAGGAAACGGAGAAATATCAAGTGATTAGAATACTTGGTAATGTATAAGCGCACTCATACAATCAGTAAGGACATATTTGTATATACACCTATATATATATATTTTTTAAATATATCCGTAAAATATCTTATAATATGTTAAGTTATATTTAATTGTTACATCATGTTACAACATTCTATGTGTAAGAAATTTTTTATATATTTCTGAAGTAAGCATTCCTCCCTTTAAGAATGTTCGGCATTTACTTCTAAATATCTATTTTTAATATCTATTTTTTAAAAAATATATGTATGGCAACTAGTATGTTGGTACACATTCTGAAGTTGTTTACACTTGTTTGTTCAGAGACTAGGGTCTTAGTGGAAGAAAGCATTAAGGCAATGACTACATAATGACTCTAACTGACTTATTTAATACCCTAAGGAATCTTAATAAGTTTGTACCTATATCTATGAATTTATGATCTATAGAGGAAATGTATGTCACTGTGTTGCCTATACTTATTCAGAAAGACCAATATGTTTTTTATATATATATTTATGTTTTTTTTATGTATTTTGTATTTTCATATAACTATACATTTTCTATATATTCATACACCTATATATTTTTGTTCACATTTATATATATATACATATATACACTTTTTATATATATATATTTTAAATATAACACCACTATTTAAATACAGGGACTTGTTTTAACTAAAATTCAGTTAGGGACTTTTTAGCCATGCGTGTAATCATACCATAATAATTTTAATATTTATATCAGGAAATTTGAATTATGTATTTGTATATAGATTACTATGCTAATGCATTTGTTTTTTACATCTAAATTAGACCAAGACAGTTCATTGTCAGCTACTAGGACAATATGAGTACACTTGATTTGTATAAAATGCTGTTTCCCTTTTAAGTTAGTAATTGTTCTCAATTTGATTAATTGATATCCTTATATAATGGAGGATCTTTTTTATGCATTTATTAAAGTGACCTGAGGAAGCTACATCTAGCTTGTCCGTTGCAATAAATTGGTTTGTGAACTATAATATAGTACGCTTTATTTGGATTTTTATTTTTGGAGTTTATCCAGAGTGACATTATTTTGGACTTTATTGCACTATCCAGCTTCACTCCTTCCTTAACCTGACTCTGCACATTTACTTTTTTATAGTTTCATATGATAATAAGGTGTTTTAAATAGAAAATCACTGTTCTGTGCAGCACTTAGAATAAGGTTAGAAAACAGATCTTGGATCAAAATCTCAGGACGATTGCCATTTCCACGTTTTTTTTTTTTTTGCAAGACACAGCTGCCCTAATAAGCACTGTCTTGCATAATGAGGGACATGTGGTAACCAAATGCGAACAGCAATGGCCTTTTAAAATGTATCACGTGGCTTTACAACTCTCTGGGGATGGGGAATACCAGATGTTTCTTATTCTGTATTCACATCTCACAGTGCTGCCCCTCCCAGTCACCTAATATTTATAAAACATACATCTGCGATTATGTAATTTAGGACATACTATTGCAGTAGCAACCATCAGCTGTTGTGACGTGGGCTAGCTGTGATTCAACAATGGATGGCAGGTTGTTGTCATCTGCTTAAGGAAGTGACTGCAAAAGACTTACAAATGGGTTTTATTTTACTTCTCATGTGTACCTCATTACAAGGAACGCACCTCATTTGGGGTCTTAAAAAGTCAATGTTCCTTGAAGTTCCTCGAAGTTCCACGTTGAAAGAGTGCCACACATTCAGCGTTAGGAATTTTTTTTTAAGTGAAATCCATGGTAAATAGAAATGAATCATATTAATTCATTAAAAGATCTTCTTTATAAGTAGAATCAGCATATTTTAACCATCCTATGACCTTTCTAGTTGAAGTTGTTAGTAAGCCATTAGTATGTATTCCACATTTTGCCCATTTGTTCCACATTATGAGGGCTAGTGTTCCTCATTTTGGAGATGGAAGGTTGAGAGCTATGTTTATGACTAAGGTTAAGGATGGAGTTTTGGGGATACGGACCTAATTTTAGGGTGGATTGGTGGTTGGGAATAAGGACTGGGTTTGATAGATGTGAGTCAGATGATTTAATAGTTAGCTACTCCTCTTCAGCTGACAAGCTTGATTAAGAGCTGAATCAGGCTGCCAGTCGTGTCTTCACCAGACACACTTGCACAAACCAAAACTGAGTCAATGTACACAATCTTCAATACAGTTCTACACGATTCCTCATACATACTTAAATGCGCACTTCACTTTCTACTGCTGTCCATTACAACCATAAAGGCTGTTTTTAAAGCACTTCCATTTTTAAAAAATGTTGTGTACTGCTTTTATCTGACATGTAATAGTTCAAACACTTCTGAACTTATACGAACTGGGGTTTCTGCAACACGCTCAGAAAAAACGAACTCTGTGGAGACACCAGTATATACAGATTACAAAAGCAATCCCCTTAAGATAAAATACTATTCTGCTTACGTCTGCAGCGCGTTTGCATATTTCATTCAGGAAAAACATTTCACTCTAAACGAAAAATTATGGGGATACTTTTTCTCCCCGATAATCTTATATAGTGATTATAACGCTTATTTCCACTAACTAAGCGATTGCCCCAAATATGACACCATAAATCATCCTTCTATCTTAAAACGTTGAATACTACCTCTTTTAATGTGGAACACAAGTGCAATTAGGAAGTTCATAGCATGGTCAAAACGAGAGAGTCTACACCTAAAACAAGTTATGATGTATTGTTATTGTAGAAATTTGTTGAGAAAACTTCATAAAATGAAACTCTGATCCTTCCATTGTAATGCATCACTGTAAACCAGAAACTTTCTAAACCTCAAAATCTGTAAAGTTCGGTTAGACTTAAACTATCTTTACACGAATTAACCAATTAAATGTATCAACTCTAAGCATGTCGCATAAAAATGACATCATTCGCAACGAGTCTTCTCGGAGGCTTTTTTGTTATAGTAAGTGTGGTTTCTATGGTAATAGCAGGATCTAACAGGTGAGGGTATTCTGTTTATATTTCCTGTTGTTAGTATTCTTCTTTTTCGTATGTAGGACAAGTTGCTTTCTGCTGTAATTCTTGGGCACTGAGGGAGCCAGGCAGATTTGATTCCCAAACAGTTCCCTTCTCAATCCCGTCTTGAATATTTCCAAGCGGTTTCTATAGTATTATTTATTGTAAACCAGAAACTGGATGTTGAACTTTAAAGACGACTGTGAAAAAGCGAAAACTAGTTTAGCGGCTATCCCAACAACTGCGGGTTAGGCATGTGTTTAATAGATGGCTTTAGTTGGACGCAAATAAACACACAATACTTCTAATTCTCTCTTCAGCTAGCACTCTTGTTGCCATCGTGCTCGCTGCAGTTTTTTAAATCTGTGAATATGAGTAAACCATTTTATAGCATCTTCTTCTTCTTTCGGCTTTTCCCGGTTAGGGGTCGCCGCAGCGGATCACCTGTCCGCTCATGATTGGCAGTGGAGTTTTACAGTGTCGAGTTGCATGCCCGGCGCCCAACCTTCCACAGAAGGCACACACATGCCCAGTTTGCCCACATTCACACCTAGGGCCAATTTAGAGTGTCCAATCCACCTACTGCATGTAGTTGGGATGTGGGAGAAAACCGGAGCACCTGGAGGAAACCCACGCATTTTATAACATCTAAAGTAATATTAACGCCGCTGTTGCCATTCACGCCTCATTACAGACAGGTTGTTTTGTCAAACCTTTCATGTTTGCTGGCTGCATTAGTACAGCTAAATATCGTTTGTGAAGTAACACACACACACTCTGCATGGTAAATCATTTAGTATGCTGTTATGACTTCGAGATGTAGCTAGGGTTGCCACCTGTCCCACTTTGTGAGGGACAGTCCCTCTTTGGGCAGTTGTGTCCTGCGAAAAAATTGAAAAAAAAATAGCATACGTCCTGAGATTTTTGTGCAAAGGTATTTCCTACGTTTTCTTTAATAGTTTCATTAAACTTATTTTTTTTATCTGAAAGACCTAAATTTATATATGAAATAGCAAAAACAACTCAAATGCTACAAGAATAAGCTTTTATTTTGGCAAAAAAGTGAAGTTCTATCCTTTGTACTGGTCACGGGCATGTTTTGTCCTGCAAAATCTGACATTTCTACAAAAAATGTCTCACTTTGGGCATTTGAAAAGGTGGCAACCCTAGATGTAGCAACAGGAAAGTCATCCGTCTCAATTGTCCAGATTTTCGCTTCGTATTTTTGATGTGTTCCTCATAAAATTTGTGATTTTCTGGTAAATCATTGAAGTCACTAAATAATGACATATATTTGAGTTTCAGACTTCACAGCTTTCAGAAAAATATATAATACTGCAAAATCTGCCATTCTAGCAACTTTCTGAGCTTATAGGTTCATAGGTAGGTACTAGGCTATCGGCCCAAGGGCCTACATAAGCCTAGCCAGCAAGGTACCATAGCTTACGCCACCCAATAAAGTTATTTTCCTGTGCCACTGTCCAGCAGAGACACAGAAGTGATCCTCTGGGTGTATTTCCTATTTCCCATCCACTCGTCAAGATTTTTCTTGAAGAGTGCTAATGAAGAACTTTGCTTGACGTAGATGGTTGGCTTGTTCCAGAGTATAGGAAGTCTCTGGGACTGGAATCTATCCCCCCAGCATGTCCTGTTTATTGTGGTGACAAGGTTTAGGTCCCTAGAGCGTGTAGCTTGGAGGGATTGGGATTTCTTTAGGTGTAGCGTGTCCAACAGCTCTGGGTTTGACATATCTTTATATGTTAGGCAGAGATCACCTCGGAGTAAAGCTGGAGTTTTTTGAGGCGGTCAGTGTAGGGCATTTGTTTGAGGCCAGTAATCCTTTTTGTGAGGTACTTCTGTGGCTTTTCCAGCTGCTGCAGATGTCTTGTGAGGTACATTCCAAAAGGGGCGTTGTACTCTATAATGGGTCTAATGAGTGACGAGTAGAGGGAGTATAGGAGCAGTATTTAAAATGTGTCCCTACCCCCCCCCCCCCACATTATTTTTGACTTTGTCCAGAGTACTTTCTCTGAGAGGTTAAGATGTCTGGTAGGAACGCACTGGTCAAACAGTACTAAAATGTACTGCTCAGGTGGACTACTTTAAGTAACAGCATTCATTTACATTGGTGTTTATAAAATGTAAGTTTACTGGTAATGTTGCTATAAGATTTGGGGTAGGGGCTGCAGCCCTGTTACTGTCATGTCTCTGCCAGTACTGTTATAAGTTTGCTCATTAATACAATCCAATGGTGTATTCTGTAGAGTGGGCTGCGGTGGTGCAGTGGTTAGCGTTGCCACCTCACAGCAAGAGGTTCTCCGGTTAGATCCCGGGCTGGGGTGCCTTCTGTGTGGAGTCTGCATGTCCTCCCTGTGGTTGTGTGGGTTTCTTCCGGGTGCTCTGATTTCCTCCCACATCCCAAAGACATGCTGTAGGTGGATTGGACACCCTAAATTGGCCCTAGACGTGAGTGTGTGTGTACCTTCTGTGGAAGGTTGGGCACTGGGTTGGCAACTTGACACCATAAAACTCCACTGCCAATCATGAGCAGTCGGGTGATCCACTGTGGTGACCCCTAACTGGGAAAAGCTGAAAGAAGAAGAAGCTATATTTTGTAGAATATGCCTAGCTACATTTTTGAAATTAAACTTTAGTCACAGTAGTGCAAGTTGGAAGTGAGACTCTGCCAGACAATGGCAATGTTAGGTGTTGGACTGTTACCAAAGCAGGAGTTGAGAGGAAGCCAGCCAATCTGCCACAGGACACACACACACACACACACACACACACTATCCTACTACCTCCATATAAAACATTGAAGGGAGACTGACTTCTTTTAGACTTACATGCAAACCACTGCTTAACATAAGCACACTGCAACAGCAGAATTAGTTTATGGTTCTTTGGAAATCAATGTCCACACTCAGAAGTCAAAATTCTGTAACACCAATATGGACCAAGGTTCTTATTCAATCTCATTTACAATTTGAGGTAAACTGTCATTTTACATCTGGAAGCCAGCCTAAGAAGGACTTGACTGTATAATAAATTTCTCCTGGACTCCATTTTGGGGTGGTCGCAAGGCAATGAGCACTCTTAGTGCGCCATGCAAACACGTTTGATGTTAAACTTTGATCTATAGCATTGCTACCCCCACCCACATAAAAGAACGCATATAATAAAGTTATTCATATATATATATATATATATATATATATATATATATATATATATATATATATATACATACATACATACATACACACACACTCCATGAAAAGGGTACACAAATTTGTGATGATGTGTTGGGGAGCGAGTGGGCTGCCAGGTTCACATTCTTCTAGCAGACATAAAAAGAAGTTATGTGCTTACCGTAACGTTCCATTTGTGTTGTCAAATCTTCATTCATCCTTGACAGATGGGCTTGGTTCCAGTATCAGAACCGACTCGGCAGTTACTATAGCTCGTGCCAGTCAAAAACTCTCAAGCTTTACCTCTACCTAGAATCCCTCTCTGTCAGTTACCTCAGATCGAGTTTGCAGAGATGATATAGAAACATACAAGACATATGTATATACACACACACACACACACACATATTGTACACCAATAAACTGTTACTGTACTTTATGAAAGAATAAAATTAATGAAAAAAATTTAACTTTCTACCAGACCCATAAAAACGCATGTTAAACCAGTAGTTTAGCGCCTTCATTCCTTTATTTGGTATATGGGACTTCTTTGGTTGATAAAACAGAGATTGCAAGCAGTCTAAATAGCAGTTCTTATAACAGACATTAAATGCATCAGCCAATCAAACAACAGTAGAGAGAATTCATATGTAAATATAGTAAATGCGTGCTGTAAAAAAGCAGTAAAGTTAATAGTTATAATAGTGTTAAACTGAATGTGCCTGTCTCTTTTTCAGCAGTAGTAGTTCATAACAAAATTGTAGCTTAGTAAGAGAAAACATTTTAATTTATTTATTTATTTTATTTTATTTTATTTTATTTTACATTTGTTAACCGGGCTAGTCCAGCTGGATATATGTCCATTTTCAGTGGAGGCCCGGGAAGAAAAGCTCCAGTAGTAACAAGAGATATAGTAAAAAAAAACAATTTATCATACAGTAAAATATTACATGTGATTGTGTCAGGCGTATATATCATGGAACAATTCTACAAAGAAGTAGAGATACTAAATCAGCTAATTCATAGGAATGGTTACATTGCTTTCCAAAAATTGTACAAGAAAGATAGGTCATTTTACAGTATGTCATCAATGGTAAAGTATGTTACTAGTACTATAATACATATTACAGTATGTTATCAACAGATAAGCATGACTTGACTTATATAAATTACTAGAGATCTTAACTACTTCATAAGGCTGTAGTATAATAGATTAGTGAGAGGATACAGGCTGGTGCTAGAATAGAGAATGATCAACAATGTTAGAATTAAAATAAAAAAATAGTGGTATAACCATTTTAAGGCACATTTTACTTTGCTATGATCATTAAGTCCTGGGTATGATTCTGCATTCAGTTCAATTTGCCACTTTAATTCATGAAAGTCTAACAATCCTTCCCTATCACCTAAGAAATTGTTGATTTGTTCCAAGACAAAGAATTTCACTCCTGTGAAACTCTGACAATTTAAGCTATGTCTTCCTAAGGCATTATTAATATCTCCTTTGCGAGTTGCCCCATTACGTTTTTTAATGGGTGTTGAAAGTTTTCTGGTGATTCTACCAACATAGAAATTGGGGCAGGTGTTGCAAATAGCCACGTAGACAACAAAGGAGCTATTACAGTTATAGTGCTTAGCAAAATAAATTTTCTTGTTCATATGTGTGAAGACAAACTCCTTTGCTTGTAAAGTGCTATTACAGGCCACACAGAGGTTGCACGGAAACATACCTTGTGGTAACGAAATGTCATCTGTTTAAGAATTGACGAAAGACAAGTCAGGTTTGTCAAATGAGCTTCTAAATGTCTTAGTTTTCTTATGGAAAAAAAAGGGGGGCAGTGCCAAGGACTTCTGCTAGTTTTTTCTTGGTAATAAAATTCCAGTTATTAAAAATAACTTGTTTAATACTGGACAGGTCCCGACAAACTGGAAGCGAAAAACTGATGTTTCAGTCTTGATTAGCAGATACCGTTGATTGGTTAGAGGAAAGGTTGGTTTGGTTTTGATTAATGAAGTTAACCAGCAAGGAGAAAGAAGTGTTCAGCGTAGGTTGGGTTAAAGTATGGGTTTGGTGCTGAGCTGTTGGTTCTAATAGAGGTCTGGTCTGTGCTCTGTAGTTGATTCGGTCTTGCTTAAGTAGTGTCTGAGAAGGCTCTTGATTAGAATTAGAATTTGAAAGAAAGCCCTTGGAAAGTATAGGAGGAAACCTTGTAGATCTTGGTTGGAAAACTTCTGAAAAAATGTTCTTTAGTAAATACTCAGGCTAGTGTCTGTCCTTAAAAAGTGAAATGTTTGTGTGATTCCTGTACAAACAAAGCATCCTTGCTAACTAGTCTGGATAAATGGATAAAATGCCCTTTAACAATGTTCTTTTTCATAAAGTGTCGATGTGAACCATTGTAATCCAGATAATTATTTCTGAATATCTCTTTTTGGAAAATGTTAGAATTGCAGGACAAAGTGCTTTTATCTAACGTGAGGGGAAATGTCCAGGAAGTTGACAGTAGTATCGCATGCTATCAACTTAAAGTTCAGAAAAGGAATGTTTTGAGACAGTGCATGAATAAAGTTAATAAGGTGTTGTTTCTCACCATGCCACGCAAAAAAGACATGGTCTATATAACGCTTGTAAAGTCTGTTATTTACAAAGCCTGGTAATTGTTGGAGGGATGTAGCTTCCCATTCTTTTTTCTCCTTGCCATTTAACTTCATTAATCAAAACCAAACCCACCTTTCCTCTAACCAATCAACAGCATCTGCTAATCAAAACCGAAACATCATTTTTCTGCTTCCAGTTTGTCGGGAACTGTCCAGTATTAAACAAGTTATTTTTAATAACTGGAATTTTATTACAGAGAAAAAAGATTAGTGGAAATCCTTGGCACTGCCCCCCTTTTTTCCCATAAGAAAACTAAGACACTTGAAGCTCATTTGACAAACCTGACTCGTCTTTCATCAGTTCTTCAATGGATGACATTTCGATACCGCAAGGTATGTTTCTGTGCAACCACTGTGTGGCCTGTAATAGCATTTTACAAGCAAAGGAGTTTGTCTTCACACATATGAACAAGAAAATTTTGTTTGCTAAACACTATAACTGTAATAGCACCTTTGCTGTCTATGTGGCAATTTGCAACACCTGCCCCAGTTTCTTTGTTGGCAGAACCACAAGAAAACTTTCCAGCCACATTAAAGAACATAATGGGTCAATTTGCAAATGTGCTGTTAATAATGCCTTAGGGAGACATAGCTTAAATTGTCAAGAGTTTCAGAAGAGTGAAATTCTTCGTCTTGGAACAAATCAACAATTTCTTAGGTGACAGGGAAGGCTTGTTAGACTTTCGTGAATTAAAGTGCAAATTGAACTGAATGCAGAATCATACCCAGGACTTAATGATCATAGCAACATAAAATGTGCCTTAAAATGGTTATACCACTAATGTTTTATTTTAATTCTAACATAGCTGATCATTTTTTTGCTCTTACTAAGCTACAATTTTGTTATGAACTACTACTGCTGCAAGAGAGTCATTCACATTCAGTTTAACACTATTATAATTACTAACTTTACTGCTTTTTTACAGCATGCATTTATTATATTTACATATGTATTCTCTCTACTGTTGTTTGATTGGCTGATCCATTTAATGTCCGTTATAAGAACTGTTATTTATTTTGACTGCTTGCAATCTCTGTTTTATCTTCTGAAGAAGTTCCATATACCAAATAAAGGAACGAGAGAGCCAAACTAGAGGTTTGTCGTGTGTTTTTTATGGGTCTAGCTAAACGTTGCATTTTTTCATATGTATACCAAAAAAACAGAACAAGCGAAGATCCCAGCCACTAAAGGTAGGTAATGGAACTTGTGTATAAATATGTAACAATAAAGTACCAAAACTACCACAGCAATAGGCATAAAACAAATACTTTACAAAATCAAAATAAGTTACTGTTGCACAAAAAAAAAGACAAGCGCTTTCGGGTATAATCCCTTTTTCAAGTCTTAAAACTTCAACAGTTCATATTCTCTTAAAAAGTGTCTCTTAACCAATCACATAAAAATGTAAATAATTTATAGTTTTTTTTCTAAAACTCGGCTAGTCCTTCTTCATTAGTCATTATAAAATCAAATGGCCAATAAAAAACATACAGGCACTTCCAAGTCATTGGTTCTAGTATAAAAGCATAGACCAGTCACATATGAAATGTAAATAAGTCATAGTTTTTGTAAAGCTCCGTTGGTTGATCTGAAAAACTGCATCCAGTCATAACGTTTGCATGCTAAAAAGGCTGTTCCTTCTTCATTGGTCATTGTAAAGACTATTGGCCAATAGTAAACATTCATAACGTTTGCATGCTAAAAAGGCTGTTCCTTCTTTATTGGTCATTGTAAAGACTATTGGCCAATAGTAAACATTCAAACACTTTTGGAACCAATCACATATAAAATTTAAATGGATCATAGTTTTTCTAAAATGTTATTGGTTGACTAGAAAACTGCACCCAGTCTTAACATTTACATGTTGAAAAGGCTGTTCCTTCTTCATGGATCACTGTAGAAATTGAATAGCCAATAAAAAGCATTCAAAACACTTCCAAATCATTGGTTCTACTGTAAAGTCACGGACCAATCTGAATTCATATGTTAAACTATCTTCATTGGTTGTATAAACATGCTGACTAACCAGTGAACAGTCTGTGTACATGAATTAGCTATTTGTATTGGAATATGAACAGGGACCATCCCAGAATCAAATATATCTATTTGGCAATCTTGTATTGCATGTTTTCTAAGAGCAACTTAACCAGTTCAAGAAATAAAATCACAAATCAGAACAAGCATGTTGTCACATGTATGCATATTGCCCATCAGTAAACCAGTATGTACATGCATATGTACAGACACAACATCAAAAGTGCATTAATCTGCCCCCCCCAAAAAAAAAAATCAAAATTATAAAATATAAGCAGCTGAGCATGAGTGGCTAAAGAACAAAAACACAAATGTGAAAATAAATGTGAAAACAAAACATATCTGCTGGACATAGACACCTGGGCAGAAATGAACACATCCGGAATAATCAAAACAGTTGTATTTACAGTGATGAATAACACTTGAATACCAGAAACTACTAGTGCTCACACTGAATGTAGGAACTCACTTCAAACAACCATCAGCATATATGCATCAGTAGATGTTTATGGTATGTGTCATGTCTAAGTAATTAAGTTGTTAATATTTACGTCTACGTTTCTTCAGAGCCGGTTTGAGGGATAGCAAAAGTTTAATCCTGGATTGACATCCGCTCATAGATCTCCTATCCATTTCATTTTTGCTATCTCTGTCTCAGCTACAATGTCTCCACCTTGAGGGTTAGGATATACAATCTGAAGAACCAGAAAAATGAAATTATGAGAATCATTGTCTAAGATGTGTTTCATTAAAGGACTCTTGGTATCCTTTAGGCAGATATCACTAATGGGTTTGGATATCCTTTCCTTTAACTATTGGTCCTGCCAACATAAAAACATTGACACTGTTGGCAATCCGCAAAGTATACCACATTCCTTGTAGTACAATCAGGATATAGTTTTGGAACATATTTTCTGTAAGTAGGATGTATTAAGCCCTGTATGTTTGAAATATGTCTGCAAGAAGAACAGTGCCTACAAGTGAAAAAGTTCCAATCCTATTGGAATAAATTTGTTGACTTGTGGCAGACCTTTTACATAATACTCATGTTAAATTTTTATTGTTCCTGAAAGTAAAGGCTGGAGCATCACCCACAATCGCTTTTATCTTTTCATCGCTGACCAAGATTTTCCAGTTGTTCGTAATAATGTTGCATAAATATCGAGTGTCACTAGAATATTTCAAAATGACCCTTGTATGTGCGGCCTTGGGTGGATGGTCATCAGTATTGCTTGCTGACATATTATTGTTGTTGTTTGCATAAAAGAATGGTTTTCCATATGTTAATCTCTGTTTCTTTATTTCATTTGTCTGATGTATGACCGCTTTATGTTTATAACCTCTAAATATGAATGCTTGTTCTGATTTGTGATTTTTATTTCTTGAACTGTTTAAGTTGCTCTTAGGAAACATGAAGAAGGACTAGCATTTTTAACATTTTTAACATGTAAATGTTAAGATTGGATGCAGTTTTCTGATCAACCAATAGAATTTTAGAAAAACTATGATCTATTTTCATTTTATATGTGATTGGTCCATGTTTATATATTAGAACCAATGACTTGGAAGTGTTTGAATATTTACTATTGGCCAGTTTTCTTTACAATGACCATTGAAGAAGGAACAGCCTTTTTAGAATACAAATGTTATGATTGCATGCAGTTTTTCTGATCAACCAATAGAGCTTTACAAAAACTTACTTATTTACATTTCACAGGGTAAAAAGGAAGGATTAGTTCACAAGGATACCCTATCCTTGTGAAAAACAATGTAAGAAGGCTCTGACTACATAAGCTGCAAATTACTACAGCACTCAACTTTCCTCACTTGTCTAGTGGAAAGCAGTTTTTAGTACTTAAATAAGCACTTATCCAGGCATGTCTAAGGGTCAGCTCCCAGTGATTTCTCCTGTCTACCTGATGAATCTGGGCATCTTGGGGCAATGCAGCAATTGCCTCATGTACACAGACAACCCTCTCCTCCTACCACCCAACACTACAACCTGTGAGAGATGCACTTATATAGCCAAACTGGAAGCAAATCTCTCTTCACCCAAGACTGGACTAGACAGTCAAGAGGAGAGGGTAAACACTTGCACCACACCACACTCATCACATAGTCCCTCAAAACCTACACCACCAAAACACACACATAGAAACACAAAACACACACCTACATTCGCGGAGGCTCTCAATAAAAACCTGCCCAAGCATCAGGGACATCCAAAGCATAAACGCAAGCAAACTCCACCCCCCAACACAACCCAAATGACACATAGCCCACAAACTCAGTGTGCCACTCAACCACAGCCCATAAGGCATAACAACGTACCCAACACTCTAGTCGTAGGTGACTCTATAGTCAGGCACACTGATGTTCCACTCACTAGACTAAACAAGGAGAAAGTTACTGTCAGGTGCCAGAATCCACCACATAACGCATGCACTCAGGTCACTCCACAATAAGTACAAATATGACACTGTCATTGTCCATGATGGTGTGAATGACCTGAGACGTACCTCCCTGGACTACATGAAAAGAGACATGGAGGAGCTCTCCGATCTTGTATCCCAGGCAGGTATGACCCTAACCCTGAGTAGCATCCTGCCATCACCCAGAATGATACCACAGTACAAGGACAAAATGATTGACTTCAACAATTGGCTAAGCTTCTGGTGTCATTCTAAGGGGATCCAGTATTTGTCTGCCTGGGACGACATGATCGACAGTCCACAATGCTTTGCCAGAGATGACCTGCACCTGTTGCCCTAAGGATTCCGGATACTGGCTAAGAGTCTTGCCACCCCTATAGTGCCATTTTTAGGCAAGGTTCAAATGACAAATTTACCACCGTAACAGGTACAAGCAAGCAAAATCTGAGGGTAATGCTACTCAATGCTAGAAGTCTAAACCTCAAAATGCACTCACTCGAGGCACTCCTTAAAATGGAGAACATTGACATCTGTGCAGTGACAGAGACCTGGTTCAAAGCTCCAGAGAGCACCCCTGCATTACCAGGCTTCAATTCATACCACACCTTTCGGCCACCTAAACCAGAAAGAAGCACTAAAGGTGGAGGCGTGTCCATATTCATTAAGGATATCCACACCTCCAGGCAAGTTGCACAGCATAATGCATCCAAGATTATCCAAGTGCAACTAACTCTGGGCAAGACCGCAATCCAAATTGTAGCTTGCTACAGACCCCCCACCATGCCCCAGGATTCACACTCCTCCTTTTTTGATGCACTGGAAAGTATTAGGGTACAACCCAACACCCTAATAATGGGCGATTTCAACTACCCCACCATTAACTGGGAAAACTACTCCTGTACCAACTCTTTTGCTCAACGTTTTCTAGAATTCATAAATTCCAAAGCCTTGGATCAACTTATTCACACCCCCACCAGGGGCAGCAATATCCTAGACCTGGTCATTACCAACATGGGAAACCGGTGTTCCACACCAGTGGTCAATTCCTCGTTGGTTAGATCCGACCACAAGCTAATCAGCCTAGACATCCACATCCCACCCCCAGCCCCAATTAGGGAAACCATCATAAAAAAAACTTCTCAAAAGCCAACTTCACACTTCTTAAGACAGAAGTGGCAAACTTCATGACACCCATGTAGACAGACAATAGAGGTATGACTGCCGAATCCTACACAAATGCACTTTATAAGTACTTACACGAGTGCATGGATCATGCTATCCCTAATAGAACCAGGATGTTATCCTCCAAAAAAAGGAAGCCAATCTGGTGGTCCTCTGCCATAAACAAACTCTACAACAGAAGAAAGAAACTGTTGCAAAAAAGAGTAAAATCCCATGACTGGAGGAACTCCCTGGTCAACCTCAGTAAGAAGCTGAGATCCCTCATAAAATCCTCCAAAGCTAGTTACGAAACAAAATTGCCACTGACTCTAAAGACAACCACAAAGCATTCTATAGCTATGTCAAGAATCTAAATGGGAACACTCAGATCTGCTCTGAGTTACAGCATAATGGCACTAAATATACAGAACCAACTGATATTGCCAACATCCTAGCAGATAGGTTCAGTGCTAACTTTACCCCCTCTCACCCCCTAGAGGGCCCATCTCTATACCGGAAGAATGCAAAGTTCCTATAATCACGGCTGCACAGGTAAAAAACACACTCTCCAAAGCCAAGAACACAGCATCCATGGGACCTGACAATATCCCAGGCTGCATTCTACACGAACTACAGAATGAACTGTCACCCTACCTAAGTACCATGTTCAATCATAGCCTCACCTCAGGCTTTGTACCCACTGAATGGCGCACCGCGACAGTTATCCCACTCCACAAAGGGGGAGCCACGATGGACCCCGGGAACTACTGCCCGATTAGCCTGACAAGCCTGGTCTGCGAGGCCGTGGAACGTATCATCATGGAACTCATAAACAAAGACATTGGTAATCTCCAAACTCTGGACCCTACTCAGTTTGGATTTGTAAAAGGCAGATCATGTCTCCTAAACCTGATTGACTTCTTTGAAGCAGTCACCAAAGCCATAGATGAGGGTAAAATGGTTCACACAGCTTATCTAGATTTCGCCAAGGTTTCGACACCATCCCCCACTATGGAATTATAGATAAGCTCACTAAACTAGGTATAAATCCCTATGTCACAAGATGGGTTGCCAACTGGCTCACGGACAGAACTCACACTGTGAAAGTAGCGGATTCCAAATCCGACATCAGACCAGTGACAAGTGGAGTACCACAGGGTTCAGTCCTGGGTCCTCTCCTGTTTGGTATCTACTTCTCTGAAGTGCAGGCCAACACAGAAGGTCTTTGGCTAACAAAGTTTTCAGATGACTGCAAACTAGGAGCCATATTCTAAACTCCTAACGATGTGGACAAACTACAAAAGGGCCTCACTGAGACAGATACCTGGTGTCAAAGCCATGGCCTGAAGCTCAATGCCAAAAAGTGTATTGTCATCCCCTTTGGTAAAAACTCTGTACCCATGAACTACCACATAGCTGGTAGTCTACTTAATGCTGAAAATGTGATGAGACCTTGGGACACAGGTGGACAGTAGTCTCTCCTTTGATAATCACATCGCCACAGTGGTCAGGAAATCCTTCTACGTGGCTCATCTCATCACAAAAGGATTCTCATCCAGAAAGAAAGAGGTCATTGTTCCCCTCTACTCATCACTCATTTAGACCCATTATAGAGTACAACGCCCCTTTTGGTATGTACCTCACAAGACATCTACAACAACTGGAAAGACCACAGAAATACCTCACAAAGAGGATTACTGGCCTCAAACAGATGCCCTATGCAGACCGTCTCAAAAAGCTACAGCTTTACTCCATCGCATATCGCCTACTCAGGGGCGATCTCTGCCTAACTTACAAAGCTATGTCAAACCCAGAGCTGTTGGACATGCTCCACTTAAAGAAATCCCAATCCCTCCGAGCTACACGCTCTAGGGACCGTAACCTTGTCACCACAATAAACAGAACATGCTGGAGGGATAGATTCCTGTCCCAGAGACTTTCCATACTCTGGAAAAGACTACCTATCTATGTCAAACAGAGCTCCTCATTAGCACTCTTCAAGAAAAATCTTGATGATTGGATGGGAAATGGGAAATTCACCCCGGGGATCACTTCTGTGGCTCTGCTCGACAGGGGCACAGGAAAATAATTTTCTTGGGTGGTGAAAGCCAGGGTACATTTTTTGGCTAGGCTTGTATGGGCCCTGGGGCCGATAGCCTAGTACCTACCTATGAACCTATGATAAAGCCTGAATCTCTGAAATCCTTCTGGCAGAGGAAATGGCTTCCAAAAAGTTTGTCTTCCAGGATAAAAACTTTAGGTCACAATCTGTAGAGGGTTCAAATGGAGAATGTCTCACTGCCTGAAGAACTAGGTTCAAGTCCCAAGGAGGTTTTGGGTCCTTGAATGGAGACTCTAGTAGAAGAGTGCCTCATTGAAATGATTTACAAAGGATATGAGAGGCTAAGGAATGTTCATCCAAGCCATTATGAAAATTAGAAATAACAGCCAGTTGTATTTTGATAGTGGAAGCAGAAGCTCCAGCGTTAAACAGTGAGGCTAAAAGTACAGCACATGTTCTATGGAAGCTGTAAAAATTTGTTTTTCAAGGGCCCAAAAAATGAACTTCTTCCACTTACTGGTGTACAGCTTTCTAGTAGAAGGTTTGTGGGACGATAAAAGAATGTGGTGCACTGGTGAGGAAATATTTGGACACCTGGCAATTAGTGGAACTGGAGGAACCATGCAGTTAGCTTGAGGTTTAAAATGTTTGGGTGAACAAGACCATCCAGATGGGACAGATCATCTGGCGCTGGGTTCAGAATCAAGGGCTGTTGTCGAGTTAGGTGAGGCCAAAGAAACAGGAACCAAATATGTTGAGGCCAAAACGGAGCAATGAGGATCACTGTACTCTTCAACCTTCATGCTTTCTGTAATAAAAGTTTATAATTAGAGGTATAGGTTTAAAGGTGTAATGGAGACCAGGAGGGGAAGAGCATCTCTCGGTGACTCTTCCGAAGGAGGAATTAGGGTGAAGTACTTGCTGGATTTGTTGTTTTAGGAGGATGAGAAAAGATTGCAGCAAGGTTGACCCCAAAGCTGGAAAATCATTTTTGCTACTTTCAGACTGAGAGACCACTTGTGAGGCTGAAGGATACATCTGCTCAGTTTGTCCGCAATCATGTTGGAGCTCCTGGGTATATGCATTGTTATTAGAAAGGGGTTGGAGAAATCTCCCACTGCCACATTCTGAGTGCTTCTCGACAAAGAGGGTAGGACTTGGTTCCTTCCTGTTTGTTGATATACCAAACTATTGACAAGTCGTCTGTTTGAATTGCAATAGTCCCTTGAGGAAGAGCTGTCTGAAAGGCCTGCAACTTGAGAAACACTGCTCTTATCTCTAGAACACTGATGTGCAAGTTGGCCTCTATAGAGGACCAAGTGCCCTGGACTGTCTTGCCCAGATAATGCCCCCCACCCCATCTGGGAGGAATCCGTTGTCACTATGGCCGTGGGTTCTGGAAAGACAAAGGGACGACCATATAGAACTTGATGTGAATGCATCCACCAAAGAAGGTCTGTCTTGCAGCGTTTGGTAATCATGACTTGTGACAATGGGTGATGAAGTATGGATGACTGGGAAGCTAGTAGCCATTAAAGAATTTTCATGTGAAACCTGGCTAGTTGCACCAGAGTTATAGAAGCTGAAAAGGATCCCCAGGGCTTGCAAGACTAAACATGTTGGAACTTTGTTCCTAAGGATTAACTTTTGAGCCTGAACTACAATTCTGTGGTGATGATCTGGGGGGAAGTGATGCTGTCATTGTCTGAGTATCCAGTACTGCCCCTATGAACTCTTAAGTTTTGTGTTGGGATTAAACGTGATTTTTCTAGGTCTACTCTTGTCCCCAGCTGAGCACAAGTGCTGAGTGTGTAGTCCCTGGCTATTATCAGCTGATGCTTGGTCGTAGCAGTTATGAGCCAGTCATCCAGGTAGGGAAACACATGGGTTCCTTGCAGTCTCAAGTGAGCTGCTACTACTGCCATGTGTTTGGTGAACACCCTAGGGACTATGGTGAGTCCAAATGGCCATACTCTGAATTCGTAGTGACTGGCTCCTAGTCAGAAGCGGAAAAACTTTATGGAGTGTTTGTCCATCTTTTTGATAATAAGCATCCTGAAGGCCTTCTGAGCACATCCAGTCATCTTTCTTCAGAAAGGGAAGAATAGACTGTACCGTGACCATCCCGAACTTCGTTTGTTGAACCAATTTGTTCAGTACACTGAGATCCAAAATTAGTCTCCAGTCTCCTGTCTTTGGCACTGAAAAGAATCTTGAGTAAGTTCCGGATCCTTCTTGGTCTGGTGGGACTTGTTGAATGACCCTTTTGTCCCAACAGTTTTTGGATTTCTTGAACTGCTGCATCCCTTTGATTGGATGGAACATCTGGGATTTTCTTCTGAAATGGGGTAGGTTGAGAAAAGAAGAGAATGGTATAACCTCTGGATACAGTCCGTTGCATCTGGGAATCTTTTGTTATGTCTTGCCAAGCATTTAGGTGCAAGGATAAGTGTCCCCCAACTGCCTCCAGAGGAAGACAGTTGGACCTCTCTTCAAAAATGCTGAAAGGGCTTGCTTAGGAAACAACCCCTGAAGCCCTGATTTTGCAGACTACCTCTACTGTGAGGACGGCATCTCCCATTCTGGTTCCCCCCCTACCCCAGGAGAGCTGTCTCCATGTGTGTCCTGGAAAGACCCTTGGGATTTTTTGAACCACATTTTACCACCACTCCTCTGGTTCCTGGAAAATGACCTGGGGGGGTGGAAAAACATACGCTGACAGCAGAAAGGGTCTTACCATCTTTCTCACACCTGGATAAGATTTCTTTCACTTTGGGGCCAAATAAGGATGCCCCGTCAAAAGGAGCACTGATGAAAGAAGACTTGAATGGTTCCACAAAAATCACTAAGGCGCATCCAGGCTTGTCTCCTAATGGCTATGCCTGCACCTGCTGCTCTAGACGCCCCTTTGGCTATATGTGCTATCAGCCTCATGGACGAATTTGACCCAGACTCTAGAGTGGGTAACTGGGAAGCCACTTTGTCTTGGACTTCCTCTGCAACAGCTCCTGTCATGGTGTCTGATAATTCCTTGATCAGATCCCATTGGAGTCTGGTGAAATGTGCCAAGTAGTTCAAGGACCTTATGGCAAAGGTCATTCAAGCATAAACCCACTTCCCAAATCTGTCCATAGCCCAGGACTCCCTGTTGGGCAGATGGACAGAGGAACTCTCCTCAGCCAATTCCTTTTTAGTGGCGGCCGTCATGACCATAGCATCAACTGCCAGACCCTTGGTCCAAATTTGTTTGTCTTCGGGTGTGGAAAGTATTTTGTCTGGTCTCTTGGGGATGGGCTTGATGGAGTCAGGGACCTTCCATGCACATTGTGAAATCAACTAAACCCAAGAGGTAAATGGCCAGGTGCCAAATGGCTGCAGGTAGACAGACTACTCAGGGGAAGGGTATTTGGACTTCCAGCCACTCCTCTGCTTGCCCCTTCATCAAAATCTGTATCTTCGGTGACTGATTCTTGGGGGAATCCAAGTGCTTTTTCTTGCACTTCCTTTTGTGTGGGACCTCCTCAAGGAGATAATCTGGGGAGGTATCAGAAGATGTCAGTAGCTGTGGCTGTGACATCTGAGGCTTCAGCACCATCTGTCCCTGTGGAAAGGCAGGTAGTAGAACTAGAGAGAGGGACCTGTATGATGGGGTAGGCTTCAAATGAATCTCTGTTAGAGAAAGGGTCCTCTGCATAGCCTCGAAGACTGGTCCTCCTGAAGATGGAAGGGAGCCTGGAACCGAGAAAGACTGCCTTAGGACCGGGGCCACTCCCCACTCCGAAGAACCAAGCCTCGAGGCTGCAACTGGAACCGAACTGGCTTGAGCCGAAGCTCCAAGGAGCAGGGATGGCTGCAAAAAGCCTGGAGTTGAGATCTGCTCACTGGTACCGTCAGTGCAGCTATGGCTCTAGGAGGTCTCTGGTTCTGAGATAACCGAAGAGCTCAGGGTAATTGTCAGCTCTGTAGAGGTGAGCCATTCTGAAGCCAACACCATTGGTGCTGGGAGAACCGGAACAGAAGACTCTTAAGAGCTCCAAGGAGGTTAGAGTAGTATACACGTAGTGCGTGAAAATCTGACTGGAATTTTATGGCCACACTTCTGGCATTTTTTGAAGCCAGAGGGGCCCTTACCCTTCTCAGCCATAACGAGCAGTGAAAACAGTTCTAGAGAAATTGTTAAGGAAGTCTCACTTCACAAGGGACAGGGAAAGTGTGAACAGCAAAGATAATATTTTATACTTAAATTTTTATATTTAACATAAAGGACACAAAAGAGAGAGGGAAACTATCAACAATGATAGTGGGAAAGTACACAAACGTGTAAAAAGGGTAAAGATACCAATGATAACACTAGTAGAAGTATATTAAGTTTAAAAAGAAATGATAGAAAAATATAAACATAAACTGCAAGGAAAGGACAAAATTTTACCTAAACCTAGTAGTGCTCAAGAGTAATAGACTCGACCGTTTCTGAAGGTGTCAAATGAGATCTGAAGTAACTGACAGAGAGGGATTCTGGCTAGAGGTAAAGCTCGAGTTTTTGGCTGGCATGAGATGTAGTAACAGCTGAGTCGGTTCCGATATCAGAACTGAGTCCTCCTTTCAAGAATGGAATGAAGTTTGACATCATCAGATCAATGGATCTCTACTGACATGCATCCAAGATGTGATATTGTGCCTGGAAGTATACATGAATGCTTCCCAACACGATCACTGCCCACCCCCCCACCTCCAAGCAAGCAGCTGGCAGGCAACAGCTTGCCGTCTGACTCTCAAAATATAAGAACAAACATGCCAAATTACTTAATTCTCTGCATGTGCGCCAATTAAGCTAGTGTGAAGTAATTGCATTTCATAGATGTGCAGCTACTACATTTTGAGAGGTCAATAGTAGTCGAAATGCTATTGCATGCTTTGCTCCATATTTTACATAAATAAAGTGATTTCTAGCTACACAGCTTGTAGCTAACACTTTTCTTTTATAATGTCCCATCAGTATAAGGTAAGCCCACTGTAGACTAACCGAGTGTACCCAACATTTTTCTACAGTTTGCCTTGCAAGAAAGTGCCCATAAAAACAGTGAACCAATGAAAAACAAAACCACCATAACATACTCATATTCAGTCATAATATAATGGCTTGCAGACATGCAAACAATAATTGGGGATACTGCATATTCAAGTGCTGCAGATTTAAAAAGAAAAAAAAACACTTGCACACCGTGCGTCCAAATAAATGGAGTAACAATTTTTTACAGAAACAGAGCTAAAGTGCCACCTTCAGCAGTGATTAGCACATGCTTTCGTTCATAAATTGATAACACCCCACCTTCCAATTCATCATGTAAGTTGACCTCACCATCTACAATCATTTGAATAAGGGTAAATAGTAATGCTACCAACTGATTACAAAACATTGTATAAGCACTGTTTTATGTACCATTTGGATAAATGTCTGCAATGCAGTCTATTGGTCTGTTGCCTCTATAAAATATTTGGACACAAGGTGTACTACTCCGTAGATGCACACAAACACATACACACTTAAGCAGAATACAGAAGTTTCACTTCTGCGCGTGGTGACCACGCACATTCTTTTTTTTTTGAGCAACAGTGAAAATATTGGGGCCTTATCAGGCCATATTATCTTTATAACAATCTAAATGACTCTGATAGTGTATATAGCTAGCTTACAAAGAGGAACGCAAATCTAAAAACAATATTTCAATTACTTTTTGACTGAGCAACTGACAATGTTATATTAAGCTCTGGGGGTGCAACAGCTTGAGTGATGTGCCCGTCTTTTAAATGCCATGAGGGTTCTTGGGGCAGCAAAACAGTGTGTGTACAAAATTGAACTCACTGACTACACCCTTGATGCAATCTCTTTACAAATCTCAAATCATACTGCTTCTGTTTATGTACTTTTGGTGTGTTTGTGTTGTGGCTGTTATTCTTAACTCCACTAATGCTACAATAGTAGAACCTTGTAAGTAAAGCAAAAATCTCTGTTGTTAACTTACTGTACTGTTATTGTTTTACAAAACTGTGGAACTCACCTAAAACTTATAGAAAATGACAAATGTTTTAACAGCCTACTAGAACAGCACCTACAGCACTCCTGGCTCTGCTTTTGTTCTTCGCCTGGGTAATACCAACGAAAGTAACTTACTAAGCTACTGTACCTCCTTCAAAACTATACCGTCCCCTTCTTAACCTATCTCATGTGGAACCCATCATGATGATTAGCTTAGTACAATTCCACTTTTTCTCTCCTACTGTAAACAGTCAATACTCATTGTTTTCATTCCCCTCTGCTTCTAGTTTATCGCTGTCATTTTTACCACTACTTTGTAACTACAAAACTAAATTTAAATGAATGCTTTTTTTCTGTTTGTTTTACTGATTTTCTTTATGGACATAGCATTTTTTATAGAACTAACTACCATGTTTACTTGCACTCTGTGGCAATCCAAGACATATCTGCAGTGTAAAAATGAAATGTAATAAAAATGTCTTGTGAACATGTAACTTATGGATGTAAATTTGTAGCTTTTTCCCCCGGGCCTATGCTAAAAAGGGGCATTTATGTCATAGTCGGACTTTCCCGGTCAACAAAGACAAATCAATAATTAACTGCTTTATTCAGCCTGCTTTGTCTAGGTAGCATTGCCCTTTACTTTCACTGCACCTGCCTGTTGTACTTCCATGGCTTCCTATTTCTTACTAGTACCACTCATCCTGCAGACATAAAAACATGGACAAAGGCCCTTGAAAAGTAAGGACATTTATCAAAAATAATTAAAAAAATTAAAAAAAAAAAAGAACAACTAATTACCATGGTATTTGCATACTTAATGGCGCAAATATTTCCATTTCCAGTAGGATTGTTGGATAACAACACCACTGAGACTCACATTTAAAAACTAACTAATATATAGAAATCTGTGTGAACAAAACATTCAGTGAAATTTGCAGCCAAGTAGCTGCAACAGTTCTCCCATTAAAATTATAAAAGCAAAGCAGTATACTAGCAGCAGTATGGTATTTACAGGCAAAGGTGTACTCCCATCACAAGCATAAATACAAGGCATTGTGTTATTTCCTTCAAGGATGTAAATAGAGCACATGGTACATCAACAGCTTTGAGGTATAAACAACCAGTGGTTGCAATGTACTCAGCTAACTGCAGCCATCTGCAAAGTGCATGAAATATTACCTGTGGTAGGTTAGACATGGCCAGATCTCCAGTTTATATACTGAGAGAAAGAGATAGGGGAGCTGCACCAAGTCAGTGCACCGTAGAGACACCTTAATCTTTTTTTACTGGTGCAGAAAAGTAGTGAGGAAAGGAATGCATACAGGCAGCTGTACACTGTACAGAGCTTAATTATTGAATCAAGAATTACAGCTAGATATTTTATGTTAGATGTAGACATTCACAAAAAAAAATGTTTTCTTTATTATGGTAAACCATGATTCTTTTTAAGTACACCTAGAAGAAATCCTACTTGCAGTTTGTACCCCATGATGTTCATGTCGAACACTGCTGCAGTAGCTTAAGCTATGTGGGTTATATCCTGTATAGGATATAATAGCCGGGCAACTTCCACGAGTCCAAACTATTAGCTAGCTCAATCTGAGCTGACTAAAAAAGACAGGTTTGGGTGCAAAGCCCTTCAGAACTTTCCTGCTGCCGAAGAGAGCACTCATGTTTGGGCTTCAAAGGATCAATGGTTGGCTTACACTGTTCCATTGCTGGGCAGATAAGTTCCCTGTGGGGAAAGAACCTTCCACATATTATTTTTTAATGTTTACATTTTCTTTCCTGTGTGGTAAAATACTTTTTAATCTAGGATTGATTGTGTTTTTGATTGTCATGTGATTTTGCTGTACTTTTAAATGGTAGTACACTTTTGTCTTTGGCAGTTTAAAAGTTGATTTAAACATTCTAAAACATTTTTTTTTCTGTGGAGAAACTTTGTATTGCTTTTTGGGGCTGGTAAGTGTATTAGAGTGATTTTTTGCTGTGTTTTTATGGAAAAGGTGTCTTTAAACCACTTCTAAAATTTTACTGACTTGTGCTACTTAGTTTCCCTGGAAAGAGGCACCATTTTCAGCTTGACCATGGAACAAACTACCAGTCCCACAGTTGGTCCTTCTACCAGCTACAAAAAGAAAAAGCTAACTAAAAGGCTTTGCCACCACAGCAGGGTAGCAATTTGTTTCAGACTACTCCTGCTTGCTCAGACCACTCATCTTTTTTACTGGATCCCTCTGGTGTTACCCATACATCCACTATCGACTGGGGGTTAGCTACATCCTCTGCAGCTGTTGGGGTCCCCTTAGTGGTGCAAGTGAAATCCACTTTTGTCAGTGTTGGGAGAAGTGACAGAGAAGATGTCCTTACTTAACCTGAATGTTGTGCCCACCCCTGGGGAAGCTGTTGCTACCATTAAAAATCCTATTTACCCTAATTTACCTGTCAAAAATAAACAGAAAACTAAATGCATATTTTCTCCTCCTCAAGTTTCACTGGGACAGGAGTAGTTTATTACTTCTGGTTCAGGGTCTTGTACAGACTATTAACCCTTCTTATGAGGTGGTTTCTGGTGAGAAGAACAGGGATTCCACTTTTCCTGAAGAGATTCAAGAAAGTGAATCTTGGGAGGAGTGTGATGAGACAGACAAACAAGTTAGAATGACTGTGTAAGGGACCTTGTCCCACCCACCCATCCTTATCCCTTCCAGGAAGTCTGAATCTCCATTTCTCTGTTTGCCAACATTTTGTTTTAGACAAATGGGTTCTAAGATTACTTTAACAAGGATACAAATGTTACTTTAAAGGAAATTATCCCATATCTACAAGACCAAACCCCTCTGTTTCCTCCTGTCTTATACCACATGCTTTCTCGGGGGTTAATAGAAACAGTTCTTCATCCCCAGTGGAGAAGAGGTTTTATTCATGAATGTTTCTGGTGCCAAAGAAAGAAAATGCATGGAGACCAGTTCTGGGCCTTTCTTTCCTAAACCAGTTTGCAATAATGCTAAAGTTCAAAATGCTTTCACTATCCATTCTTTTAGCCCTTCTTTCTCATTTGAGTTTTTTGGAAACCTTAGATTTAAAAGATGCTTATCATCACATTACAATCTATCCAGATTTCATGTTTCTTTAGGTTTTGTGCATCTGGATCACTTTATCAGTTCTCTGCCATACCTTTAGGTTACCCACTGCTTCAGGGGTGTTCACAAAGTGTCTAGCTCCAGTTATAGCACATTGCAGGCAATAGATTATCCACATTTTTCCATATTTACATATCTTGCTTATCTTTGCACAGTCCTTTTCAAATGTCAGGAATCTCTCTCGGGTCAGAGATCTCCATTGCAGGCTGGGATTCCAAGAGAACATTCAAAAGTCTTTTTTTACTCCATCACACAGGACTGTGTCTACTAGACACCTCAGTACAAAGTACAAAGAGCTTTTCTTTCATAGGATAAAATAGATCTATATGTAGATCTATTCCAGGGGTTTTCCACTCAGATGTTGGTCACTGTGAGGAAATACTAATGCATTCTGGTCTCATGGCATCTATTATTCTCATGATACCTCTGGCAAGACTCCACATGAGAAAGATGCAATGGTATCTGAAGGCATATTCCAATTCTGAGATTTGTGAGAAGATCAGTCCCTTGTGGGAGACATCAAATATACCTGAATTCAGGTCTCCCCACCTGCTCCAAAGTAATCGGTCACCAAAGAAGCTTTGGACTTTGCTTGGGGAGCAGTGTCAAGGGGATAAAAGTGAAAGGTAACTGAAACAGACATGTGCCCATAAATGTAAAAGAGATGCTTGCCCTTATCAAGGATCACAAATCCCTGAATTGTCTTTTGGTCCACAGGACCACTTTTAGCTGTTATGGTTAATATAACAGTGATGTGGTACTTAACAAGGGGGAACCAGGTCTGACCCCCTCTCTGCAGGCTAGCCATGTTAGCATGGGATATAGCTTTACAATACAGTCTCACTCTACAGACTTCCTACATTCCATCAGAGCAAAACTGTGTGGCATTCAAGCTGAACAGGACAAAAACAGACCCTTATGAATGGAATGAAGATTAGGGAGTCTTCCAAGATTTGATCCATCTGTGGGGAGTGCCTCAAGTAAACATTTTCATGTCCTTACTGAACAATCAGCTGGCAAAATTATTTTCTAGGACTCCATGCAAGAAGGCCTGGAAGACAGATGACATTTTTCCCCTTGGACAGGAATGTTCCTGTATGCTTTTCCACTCTTTTCACTAATATCCAGGTACATCTGAAGATGCAGAAGGAATCCTCCAAGATCATTGTGGTGACTCCCTTCTGGCCCAGATAACAATGGTTCTGTCATCTTTTGGAATTGGCCAGGGCAATTATCACAAGCTTCCTCACAGACTGGATCTACTCACACAAGAACGGGGGTGTTTATTACATCCCTACTGGAGGTTCTTCATTCATAGGTGATTACTAGTCTAATGGAACAAGAGCCTTTACAAGCCTAGCCAGTAATACCCAATATATGAAAGTATTGTATCTTAATTCCCCAGATATGGTATGGGGTAGTGGGTCTTTGGTTGTTGGAGCCCTGAGTCACAGACGCGTCTATCCATAAGGGATAGGGATATGGGCAGTGCCCCGAGAGTGAATTTACTGTTCCTCATCCATCAATCCAAAATTTTTTTTGAAGAAAGTGGGGGGTCTGGTTTTGTTTTATGAAGATGGGAAGTTTATTCCATAGACTAGGTAGCCTTTGGGATATGAATCTGTCTCTCTGGCAAGTACTGTTAGAGTCACAAATAAGGTTCAGATCCATGGAACACGTAACCCTTGTATCGTTTTTCTTGTGAACATGTAACACTTTCATCAGGGCTGGATCACAGAATGCCTTATATATCAGGCATAAGTACCCTCTCAGTAAATAATATCAGATGGAGTAATGAGATAGGCCCTCTAATCAGTCTGCGTAAGACATGTGTCTTAACCATTGTATTTTTTCTAGTGAAAAGCATCTGGGGCCTCTCCAATTGGTGTAAGTGCCTGGTTAAGTACTTGCAGAAGGGCCCATTGTATTCGATTGTGGCCCTGATGAAGGCCAAGTACAATGGCACTATGTCTTCCTTTGACCTTGATGCCCTGTCTCTACTTATACGTTGAGCCACACAGAAGCATTACCTCACTACTGTAGCTACCTGGTGGTCAAAGTTTAGGTTACTATCTGTGTTCATAGTTTCCAGACCACTGGGTCTACTTTTAGGGGTGCTATCAGCATTATAATTTGCAGGGATATCAGATTTACCAAAGGGTATGATTACACATTCTTTAGCATTTAGTCTCAGACCATGGTTTTGGCACCAGTCGTATGTCATTTTTAGACCTGTTTGTAGGATGTCAGCATCATTGGGGATTCCGTGATTACTTCCAGTTTAAAGTCGATAGCAAACTTGGTGAACAAGAGGCCCGCAACACTGGCCTTCAGTTCAGAGAAGTATATACCAAACAGTAGGGTTCTCAGTACTGAGCCCTGTGGGACATCGCTAGTAACAACTGACTGCCTGGATGTTAGGGTCTTAATGTCTTTTAGGCATCTGTTTACTAAGGATGTACAGCAGGTATTAATGGAGGCAAGAAAGCCTGCTACTAGAAAATCATACATTAGCTAATGGTAAAGGTTTCCTAGTTGGTGCCAACAACATAATCTGATCCCATTCAGGTCTAGTGTTTCTCTGTTTTTACAATATTTTTGATGTACTCTCCTATGGCCTGTCTAATTCCTCTATCAAGGTTCAATTGTCAGCCATTTCAGCATGTCTTCCCATGGAGCCCCCCTTTCAAGGCATTCTCATGTCAAAATGTTTTGAAAGGGTTTTGCATAATAGACTTCCAAGAAAACTGGTGGCTCCTACTTGGGATCTTAAACTTGAACCAGCTCATCTGGCTGACCTGATGTTCTTAACATTAAAAGGTTTTGCTAGTTGCTCTGACCTCTGCAAGAAGAGTATCTGAGCTGCAAGCTTTTATGGTGGATCAGCCTTATCTCATTTTCCATGGTTACAGGGTTTCCCTGAGAACTAATTCTTCTTTTATGCCTAAAGTTGTATTTGAGTTTACTTTAAGCCATACTCTCCATCTCCTTGTGTTCTTTCCTGAACCCCAAAATGAGGGAGAAAGGATACTTCTTACCTTGGATCTCTACAGGCAATTCAGGTGCTATCTTAACAGAACAAAATTTTTCAGAACTTCCAATTGTTAATTTCTTGTGAAGGTGTCAAAGCAGACTATTTCCAAATGGTTGTCTTATACTGTTACCTTTTGTTATTCCCACCACAACAAAACTATGCTGGGCAGAGTCAAGACACATTCTCCCAGGGCTTTGGCATTATCTATAGATTTTTGGAAGAGGTTGGTTTCTGTGAGTATTCTAGAAGGAGAAACTTGGTCCTCTGTACATGTTTTTACAAAGTACTACAAAATCCAGACTCCTTCTCCAGGTCTAGGTCAGGGTTTACTAGGACAATTCTCCAGGGTCTCCTGGATTCTTCTCCTTCCATCTCCCAGTTATCCTAAGCTATAGTAATCTATCCATATAGCTGCAGCAGTGATTGATATGAATAGTACAGTTGTGTAGCTGCACTCTCCTTTCACCCCACTTGTTTTTTTGGTGTGTTTTTTTTTTTTATGCCAGAGTATAGACATTTATTTTTTGTCATTAATAGTAATGTCCTCTTAGGGCTCAGCCTCCCTATCTCAGTTGGCATGAAAGCTCTAAACAGCTGGGTGCTCAAACCTATGTTTTTGGTCATCTCAGCTCGAGATGACTAATGATTTAGATGCATGGAAGGTGTCCTGAATCTTTGGAAGCTGGCTGACTGTTCTATGCAGTGCAGGATATAAAACGTAGCTTAGGCTACTGCAGCAGTAAACATCCAAACATCTATGTTATGATAAGTTTACTTACACAACTGTAGCAGATGAATTTTCTACAGCATGTATGTCTGAATCACCCTATCATTCAGCACTGATACAAACACCAACAAACGTCCACTAACTGTCCACCATAAACAGATACACAGATGTAGCAATGATAAGAATTGATCCCTAAAGAGACAGACCAGCAGCAAACACAGTCTCCCATGAGCTGTTTTTTTCTTTTTAAATTAGGTAGTGAACTACTACTTATCAACTTACACATTCTGTCTCACCAGGTAGATAACTCGGTATAACCACGCTGCTTTGTGTCAGTTTCTTAATTAGTTTTTGGTTTTACAAGATTCTTCCACTGGAGGACTGCCTATCTATGTCACCATGCTGTTATCCTCTTACTTGCTCACTCTGCTGCCTTGCAGCTTCAGAAAGGACTAATTCTTACAAAAAATTAGAAAATGGTAAAAGATCACACTGAGCATGCTGTGATCGGTGACTGCATGACTTTACACAGGACTCAGTTTTTACTTCACTTCAATGACCTAACCTCTTGCATGGCTTTTCTGTGCTGTTACCCATGGCTGTTAACTGTGTTCAGATCATTGATTATAGCTTATGATGATGATACATGCAAAAAGCAAACAAAAAATAATAGTAGCTGCAGCTGACGAAAATTTGTTTGCCAGGGTCCAAATCAGTAAATTATAACAGGCTGTCAGGTGAGGCTAAAATTATTTACCACCAAAAAAAAGTGCAGTTAAGAGGTGTGGTATTCATATATCCCCACACCAGAACACTTCTTTGTGTTAATTCCATTCATCCTTCATGCTTTCCATGAAGTAGATTTTCCTTATATCTAAACAAACCCTGGTACCCTCCTTCTGCTAGCTGTCCCCTCTGCTTCTTTGTAAATTCAGTCCCAGACTGTAAGCCACCATCATTCTGTACATCAGTGTCCCATTTTCATTCAGTATACACATATTCATCCTTCTCAGTCTTTCATAGGTAGGTACTAGGCTATCAGCCCAAGGGCCTATGTAAGCCTAGCCAACAAGGTTCCCTGGCTTTCACCTCCCAACAAGGTTATTTTCCTGTGCCCCTGTTGAGCAGTGCCACAGAAGTGATCCCGGGGTGAATTTCTTATTTCCCATCCAGCTCAAGATCAATCATCAAGATTTTTCTTGAAAAATGCTAGTGAAGAACTCTGCTTGACATAGACAGGTAGCTTGTTCCAGAGTATGGCAAGACTCTGGGACAGGAATCTATCCCTCCAGCATGTTCTGTTTATTGTGGTGACAAGGTTTAGGTCTCTAGCGTGTGTAGCTTGGAGGGATTGGGATTTTTTTAGGTGTAGCATGTCCAATAGTTCTGGGTTTGACATAGCTTTGTATGTTAGGCAGAGATCACCTCGGAGTAGGTGATATGCTATGGAGTAAAGCTGGAGTTTTTTGAGACGGTCAGTGTAGGGCATCTGTTTGATTCCCATAATTCTGTTGGTGAGGTATTTTTGTGGCCTCTCCAGCTGTTGCAGGTGTCTTGTGAGGTACATTCCAAAAGGGGTGTTGTACTCAATAATGGGTCTAATGAGAGCCGAGTAGAGGGGAACAGTGACCTCTTTTTTTCCTGGATAAGAACCCTTTTGTGATGAGGTGTGCCACATAGAAGGATTTCCTGACTACTGTGGCGATGTGATTATCAAAGGAGAGACTACTGTCCACCTAAGTCCCAAGGTCTCTTATCACTCCTTCGGCGTTACGTGGACTGCCACCTATGTGGTAGTTCATGGGTACGGAGTTTTCACCAAAGGGGATGACAATGCACTTTTTAGCGTTGAGCCTCACTTGACACCAGGCATCAGTGTCAGTGAGGCCGTTCTGTAGGATGCCCACTTGTTTGGGGACTCTACTATGGTACCTAATTTGCAGTCATCTGTGAACTTCTTTAGCCAGAGGCCCTCTGTGTTAGCCTGTACTTCAGAGAAGTAGATACTAAATAGGAGAGGACCCAAGACTAAACCCTGTGGTACTCCACTTGTCACAGGTTTGAAGTCAGATTTGGAGTCTGGAACTTTTACGGTGTGGGTTCTGTCAATGGGCCAGTTGGTAATCCATCTTGTTATGTATGGATTTATACCAAGTTTAGTGAGTTTATCTATGATTCTGGAATGGGGGATGGTGTTGAAAGCCTTGGCGAGGTCAAGATAGGCTGTGTGAACTGCCGTACCCTCATCTACGGCTTTCGTGACTGATTCAAAGAAGTCGATCAGGTTCAGGAGACATGATCTTCCTTTCACAAACCTGAATTGGATGGAAACCAGAGTTTGGAGGTTACCAATGTCTTTGTTTATGAGTTCCATGGCCTTGCAAACCAGGCTCGTCAGGCTAATAGGGCAATAGTTCCTGGGGTCTGTGGTGGCTCCCCCTTTGTGGAGTGGTATAACTGTTGCTGTGCTCCATTCAGTGGGTACAAAACCTGTCGTGAGGCTATGATTGAACATGGTGCTTAGGTGAGGGGTCAGTTCATTCTGAAGTTCGTGTAGAACACAGCCTGGAATGTTGTCTGGTCCCATGGATGCTGTGTTCTTGGCTTTGGAGAGTGCAATTTTTATTTGCTTAGTTGTGATTGCAAGGGCACTGCATTCTTCTGGTATGGATATGGGCCCTTTAGGGGGTGGGGGTGGGGTAAAGTTAGCACTGAACCTGTCTGACAGGATGTTGGCAATATCAGTTGGTTCCATAATTTTTGTGCCATTGTGCTGTAACTCAGAGCAGATCTGGGTGTTGCCATTGCGATTCTTGACATAGCTATAGAATGCTTTGTTGTTGTCCTTAGAGTCAGTGGCAGTCTTGTTTTCATAGCTGGCTTTGGAGGATTTTATGAGGGATTTCAGCTTCTTACTGAGGCTGACCAGGGAGCTCCTCCACTCCTGGGATTTTACTTTCTTTTGCAATGGTTTCTTCCTTCTTTTGTAGAGTTTGTTTATAGCAGGGGACCATTTTTGGAGGACCGCATCTCGGTTCTGTTAGGGATAGCATGATCCATGCACTTGTGTAAGTGCTTATAGAGTGCATTTGTATATGATTCGACAGTCGTAACTGTATTGTCCATCTGCATGAGTGATGTGAAGTTGGCCACTTCTGTCTTAAGAAGCATGAAGTTGGCTTTGGAAAAATGTTTTACAGTGGTTTCCTTAATGGGGGTTGGGGGCGGGATGTGTATATCCATGGTGATTAGTTTGTGGTCGGATCTGACCAGCCGAGGAGTTGACTTCAGGTGTGGAGCATTGGTCACTCATGTTGATGATGACCAGGTCCAGGGTATTATTGCCCCTGGTGGGGGTGTGGATAAGTTGATCCAGGGCATTGGAGTTTATGAATTCTAAAAAGTGCTGAGCGAAGGAGTTGGTACATTAGTAGTTTTCCCAGTTAATGGTGGGGTAATTGAAATCGCTTATTATTAGGGTGTTTGGTTGAACCCTAATATTTTTTAGTATATCAAGAAAAGAGGAGTACGAATCCTGGGGCATGGGGAGGATCTGTAGCATGCTACAATATGGATTGCAGTTTTCCCCAGAGTTAGTTGCACTTGGATAATTTTGGATGCATTATGTTGGGCAACTAGCCTGGAGGTGTGGTTATCCTTAATGAATATGGACACACCTCCACCCTTGGTGTTCCAGTCCTGGTTAGATGGCTGAAAGATATGGTATGAGTTGTATCCTGGTAGTGCAGGGGTGCTCTCTGGAGCCTTGAACCAGGTTTCAGTTACTGCACAGATATCGATGTTCTGCATTTTAAGGAGTATCTCGAGTGTGTGCATTTTGAGGTTTAGACTTCTAGCATTGAGTAGCATTACCCTCAATTTTTGCTTGCCTGTATCTGTTACGGTGGTGGGTTTGTCTTTTGAACCTTGCCTCAAAAAGGCAGTATAGGGGCGGCAAGAGCCTTAGCCAGTATCCAGAATCCCAGGGGCGACAGGTGCAGGCAATCTCTGGCAAAGTGTCTTGGCCTGTCGACCATGTCATCCCAGGCAGACAGATACTGGAATCCCTTAGAATGACACCAGAAGCTTAGCCAATGAAGTCAATCATTACTCGGTCCTTTTAACTTTTTTATCATTTAGTGTGCCTTTGTTTGTACCTTTTTTACCAGTTCTGCATCCCTTTGTCTGCATGACTACAAAAACTATACAGAATATTCCAGGTAAGGCTGTAGCAAAATTCCGCAAATTGGTACAGTGGATAAAATAAGTGTACACACCCCTGTTAAAATGCCAGGTTTTTGTGATATAAAAAAATGAGACCACAATAAATAATTTCCAAACTTTTCCGACCTTTAATGTGACCTATAACCTGTTCAGTTCAATTGAAAAACAAACAAATCTGTTCGGGGAAAACATACAAAAAAATCGTACAATAAGCTGGTTGCATAAGTGTAAACACCCTTAAATTAATACTTTGTTGAAGGACCTTTTGATTTAATTACAGCATTTCGTCTTTTTGGGTACACACCTGTCATCAATTAAAGAGACTCTGGTTAACCTCAAATAATGTTCAGCTGTCCTAGCAGGATTTTCCTGGCATTTACTCAGTTGCCTGCTACAGCAAAAGCCATGGTTCACAGAGAGCTTACAAAGCCTAAAAGGGATCTCATTGTTGAAAGGTATCAGTCAGGAGAAGGGTACAAAAAAATTTCCACAGCATTGGATATACCATAGAACACAGTGAAGGCAGTCATCAAAAAGTGGAGAAAATATGGAACAACAGTGACGTTGCAATGAACTGGACGTCCCTCCAAAATTGATGAAAAGACAAGACGAAAACTGGTCAGGGAGACTACCAAGAGACCTACAGCAACACTGAAGGAGCTGCAGGAATTTATGGCAAGTACTGGTTGTGTACTACATGAGACAACAATCTCCCGTGTTCTCCATATGTCTGGACTATGGGGTAGTGTTGCAAGACAGAAGCCTTTTCTTACACAGAAAAACATCCAGGCCCTTGTAAAATATGCAAAACAACACATCAGGTCTCCCAAAAGCATGTGGGAAAATGTGTTATGGCCTGATGAGACCAAGGTTGAACTTTTTGGCCACAATTTCAAAAGGTACGTTTGGTGCAAAAACAACACTTTGCATCACCAGAGGAACATCATCCCCATGGTAAAGCATGGTGGTAGCAATATGATGCTTTTGGGGTTGCTTTTTTTCAGCTGGAACTGGGGCTTTAGTCAAGATGGAGGGGAATTATGAACAGTTCTAAATACCAGTCACTTTTAGCCCAAAACCTTCAGGCATCTGGTAGAAAGCTGAAGATGAAGAGGAATTTCACCTTTCAACACGACAATGACCCCAAGCATACATCCAAAGCAATAAAAGAATGGCTTCACCAGAAGAAAATTAAAGTTTTGGAATGGCCCAGCTACAGCCCAGACCTAAATCCAATAGAAAATCTGTGGGGTGACCTGAAGAGGGCTGTGCACAAGAGATGCCCTCACAATCTGACAGATCTGGAGCACTTTTGCAAGGATGAGTGGGCAGGTATTGCCAAGTCAAGATGTGCCATGCTGATAGACTCCTACTCAAGAAGACTGAATGTTGTAATTAAATCAAAAGGTGCTTCAGCAAAGTATTAGTTTCAGGGTGTGCACACTTATGCAACCAGCTTATTGTACGTTTTTTTATTTTTTGTATGTTTTCCCCAAACAGATTTGTTTGTTTTTCAATTGAACTGTACAGGTTATAGGTCACATTAAAGGTCGGAAAAGGTTGGAAATTATTTATTGTGGTCTCATTAATGATGTCACAAAGACATGGCATTTTAACAGGGGTGTGTACACTTTTTATATCCACTGTAAGTTATCCCAGTTCTCTTGAATCTGTATTCCCAGAACTACATCTAAGTATGTAGTTGGCCTCTTGGAATACATCTGATTACTTCAGCTGTTTTACCCTAAATATTCCACCTTGCCTTTTTTTCTGCTCTCAATTTTCATGGTTAATGGCAGTTTCACACTGGTGTCTTACCAGCCAGCTAGACTATATCACAAGTTATGAATGGTTTCTCAGCACAATCTGTAGTTACAGCTGTTTACTACTAGAGATAGTGAGTGCCTAAATGCAAGCAACTCTGAACTTAAGCCTTCCATTTTGGAAGTATTTTTAGGACTGCACACTAGCAGAGCAATTCGTATAGTAAATTTTTTAAGGCTGATCCTTTATAGGATTTTTCTGAAAGTGATATGAGCCTTTTTATACTTAATTTCAAGAAATTGTTATCATTGTAGACTAGAGTAATTAGAATGGAAAAGAAGTATTTCACTTTGAATGTCTTGAGCCTAATGTTTTTTTTCTGGTACTATGCACCTGTTTGTGAACCCTTGGCTGTAAAATGGGCAGGGCAGAATCTTTCATTTCTTTGGCTTTGCAGTAGTATAGCTGTATATTTAAAAGTGACAGCTCTAATTTAATTCTGGGTGTATTCCTCTGAAGAAAAATTTTCCTAGAACATATTGTGATGTTTTATTGTAATTTCCACTACATCTTAAACAATGGATATGCCATTAAATAGATTATCTGTTCCCTGGCTTCACCACAGTACTTGTACCTGTTTTAAAAATTGGCAATTTTTAACTCTTTCTGAATTTAATCTTGTAAAAAATGTATTCACTTCAGAATGATGTATTATGAATAGTTATTATATTTTTGTATCTTTTTAGTTCCTAGTACATACTGAATTGTAGGCAAGGTAATATAACTAAATATTGCTTTAGCTTCACAATTGTAATTTTGTTTATAAAAATGCAATTCTGATTGTCATTCTGATTTACTATGAAACCAGGAGCAAGTTAGACTGCCTTGTCCTTTTTCTATGTTAGAAGCTAATTTTGATAATAAAATAAAATTTTAGAGACATTATCTCAAGTCTCCGGGCTTCCCTTTGATGGCTAATTGCACATTTAAGATGCAGGCCTAGGTCTACATTCTAAATTTTTTGTTCTTTTTGGAAGTATTCCATTTGTCTGTACTGCCTGAGCTGCTTCCTCTGTGGATTTTGTCTGTCAGGTCTTTAAGATATATTTTACACAGGAAATGTTATATATACGCCTTGATACAATATGGCATTATTTATTGGGCTGATTCTGAAGTTTTTGAACAGAGACCGTCAAAGCATATATTCAACACATGCATAATGTATCTTGAAATCTCATTTACAAATAATGTGGTTCTTTGAATGCTTTCCTGAAGGAAGAAAGATGTTCAAAACAACAGTCAGGTAGTTCCAAAAAATAATTAATCCTTTCCGCTTCATATAAGCAATCCCTTCGCCCCCAAATCACTCTGCACCTTAAGGAAAGGGAGATTTCCCCATGAAGGGGATCAACAGACCACGATGCTTTGCCAGAGATGGCCTGCACCTGTTGCCCTTAGGATTCCGGATACTGGCTAAGGCTCTTTCCACCCCTATAGTGCCTTTTTTAGGCAAGGTTCAAATGACAAATTCACCACCATAACAGGTACAAGCAAGCAAAATCTGAGGGTAATGCTACTCAGTGCTAGAAGTCTAAACCTCAGAATGCACTCACTCAAGGCACTCCTTAAAATGGAGAACATTGACATCTGTGTAGTGACAGAGACCTGGTTTAAAGCTCCAGAGAGCACCCCTGCATTACCAGGCTACATTTCATACCACACCTTTCGGCCACCTAACCCAGAACGAAGCACTAAAGGCGGAGGCGTGTCCATATTCATTAAGGATATCCACACCTCCAGGCTAGTTGCACAGCATAATGCATTCGAGATTATCCAAGTGCAACTAACTCTGGGCAAGACCGCAATCCAAATTGTAGCTTGCTACAGACCCCTCACCATGCCCCAGGATTCCCACTCCTCATTTCTTGATACACTGGAAAGTATTAGGGTACAACCCAACACCCTAATAATGGGTGATTTCAACTACCCCACCATTAACTGGGAAAACTCGTGTACCAACTCTTTCGCTCAACGTTTTCTAGAATTCATAAATTCCAACGCCTTGGATCAACTTATTCACACCCCCACCAGGGGCAGCAATATCCTAGACCTGGTCATTACCAACATGGGAAACCAGTGTTCCACACCAGAGGTCAATTCCTCATTGGTCAGATCCGACCACAAGATAATCAGCCTAGACATCCACATCCCACCCCCAGCCCCAATTAGGGAAACCTTCGTAAGAAACTTCTCCAAAGCCAACTTTACACTTCTTAAGACAGAAGTGGCAAACTTCATGACACCCATGCAGATAGACAGTAGAGGTATGACTGCTGAATCCTACACAAATGCACTTTATAAGCACTTACACAAGTGCATGGATCATGCTATCCCTAATAGAACCAAGATGTTATCGTCCAAAAAAAGGAAGCCAATCTAGTGGTCCTCTGCCATAAACAAACTCTACAACAGAAGAAAGAAACTGTTGCAGAAAAGAGTAAAATCCCATGACTGGAGGAACTCCCTGGTCAACCTCAGTAAGAAGCTGAGATCCCTCATAAAATCCTCCAAAGCTAGTTACGAAAACAAAATTGCCACTGACTCTAAAGACAACCACAAAGCATTCTATAGCTATGTCAAGAATCTCAATGGGAACACTCAGATCTGCTCTGAGTTACAGCACAATGGCACTAAATATACAGAACCAACTGATATTGTCAACATCCTAGCAGATAGGTTCAGTGCTAACTTTACCCCCCTCTCACCCCCTAGAGGGCCCATCTCTATACCGGAAGAATGCAAAGTTCCTATAATCACGGCTGCACAGGTAAAAAACACACTCTCCAAAGCCAAGAACACAGCATCCATGAGACCTGATGATATCCCAGGCTGCGTTCTACATGAATTACAGAATGAACTGGCACCCTACCTAAGTACCATGTTCAATCATAGCCTCACCTCAGGCTTTGTACCCACTGAATGGTGCACTGCGACGGTTATCCCACTCCGCAAAGGGGGAGCCATGACGGACCCTGAGAACTACTGCCCCATTAGCCTGACGAGCCTGGTCTGCAAGTACATGGAACGTATCATAGTGGAACTCGTAAACAAAGACATTGGTAATCACCAGACTCTGGACCCTACCCAGTTTGGATTTGTAAAAGGCAGATCATGTCTCCTAAACCTGATTGACTTCTTTGAAGCAATCACCAAAGCCATAGATGAGGGTAAAATGGTTCACACAGCTTATCTAGATCTCGCCAAGGCTTTCGACACCATCCCCCACGCTGGAATTATAGATAAGCTCACTAAACTAGGTATAAATCCCTATGTCACAAGATGGGTTGCCAACTGGCTCACGGACAGAACCCACACTGTGAAAGTAGCGGATTCCAAATCCGACTTCAGGCCAGTGACAAGTGGAGTACCACAGTGTTCAGTCCTGGGTCCTCTCCTGTTTGATATCTACTTCTCTGAAGTGCAGGCTAACACAGAAGGTCTTTGGCTAACAAAGTTTGCAGATGACTGCAAACTAGGAGTCATAATCGAAACACCTAATGATGTGGACAAACTATAAAAGGGCCTCACTGAGATAGATACCTGGTGTCAAAGCCATGGCCTGAAGCTCAATGCCAAAAAGTGTATAGTCATCCCCTTTGGTAAAAACTCTGTACCCATGAACTACCACATAGCTGGTAGTCTACTTAATGCCGAAAATGTGATGAGACTTTGGGACACAGGTGGACAGTAGTCTCTCCTTTGATAATCACATCGCCACAGTGGTCAGGAAATCCTTCTACGTTGCTCATCTCATCACAAAAGGATTCTCATCCAGAAAAAAAGAGGTCATTGTTCCCCTCTACTCATCACTCATTAGACCCATTATTGAGTACAACGCCCCTTTTGGTATGTACCTCACAAGACATCTACAACAACTGGAAAGACCACAGAAATACCTCACAAAGAGGATTACTTGCCTCAAACAGATGTCCTACACAGACAGTCTCAAAAAACTACAGCTTTACCCCATCGCAGATCGCCTACTCAGGGGCGATCTCTGCCTAACATACAAAGCTATGTCAAACCCAGAGCTGTTGGACATGCTCCACTTAAAGAAATCCCAATCCCTCCGAGCTACATGCTCTAGGGATCTAAACCTTATCACCACAATAAACATAACATGCTGGAGGGATAGATTCCTGTCCCGGAGACTTCCCATACTCTGGAACAGACTACCCATCTATGTCAAACAGAGCTCCTCATTAGCACTCTTCAAGAAAAATCTTGATGATTGGATGGGAAATGGGAAATTCACCCCAGGAATCACTTCTGTGGCTCTGCTCGACAGGGGCACAGGAAAATAATTTTCTTGGATGGCGAAAGCCAGGGTACATTTTATGGCTAGGCTTATATAGGCCCTAGGGCCAATAGCCTAGTACCTACCTATGAAGGGACACATGATTTGGTCAGGTATGGAAAAATGTCCCACTTGAAAATCATAAAGTTAACCTATGGAAGTTTAATGGGGTTCTCATACGTACAGATTGTATTCATTGGTATAGGTCTGTTTTGTAAGATCTTGATCAGAATGACAACATCTTCAGTTCTGGTAGAAAATGAAAAAAAAAACTTAGCTGCATTTAAGATTGCTTTGATAAGAGAATTTGTTTTTAACTCTGCTGCAAACAGGGCATTTATTTATTTATTTTTTTAACAGATGACTTGGAATGAAAACAATCTGCGGTGTCAGAGAATGTTGAGAAGTGAAACTTGAGGAAATTCTCAGTAAGTTATAGACCTTATACTTACTTCTAATGTTTTTTTTGTAATGTATTATGGCGTACTTTTGATATTGAATCTACTTGCTTTGCATTAGCAGAATCTACAGCCGTGATTAGGAAACAATCAGAGGTAAAGGAGAAAGCTTATGCTGACAGTGCTCTCAATAAATGAGGTTTCTTCCTATTTTCTGCACCTTGCCTTTAGGCTAGTAGACCCATTCGCTGTTACAAGAGTTAGACAAAAAGGTAAAACAAAAAAGTTTTTGGTAAGTATGTACTGTATTGCTGGGAGTGACGCATCTCTTCAGATTTTTACAACATAGATCTTTCTAACAGCAACAATTTTTTAGAAGTCCAGTCAGAGTTCAAGTTCTTGTAGATAGGCATATTTTGACATGTAGTTAGGTTAGCTGACCTTAATTAATTTATTTTTTTCTTTCATGACATTTTTCACAGATTTGTGGTTCAAGGAACTCTAAAAAGGGTTATAAAATAAGAGTGTATATCAGAGCCCTCTCCTGTTTCAAGTGTTACTGGTCCAGGGATAGTGTTTTGTAAAAGATTTTATATATAACACTACATAAATACCTTTCACCAAAGGAATGCTCAGCTGACACTGATACTGGACCTTTTCTCTGCTAAACAATTATCCAGAAAGTCCCCACAATCAAGAAAGCATTCCTCCAGCCTTTCAATCCCTTGCTTCCACAAGGAACTTTAAGTTGCCTTTTAGTTGAAAATGTTTATTGGGGCATACCAGTTTATAGACCTAAAAGATGTATGTGGGTTTCAGGTCACTCAGGTGCATTTTAAATTTTCATTTCTCCTCATTGGTCCAGCCACTGTTCCCAAACTATTTTCCAGGTATCTGATTCTTGGAGTAACCACAGTTAAGTCATCAGGGCATTTAGATTTACTTAGATATAGATAACTGTAGTTTTGAGACTGCCTTTTGAATGATTTGCCTCTAGTAGTTACCCTCCTGGACATCCTAGTGTTAATCAGTAGGATAAGTTGCATCTCGTACTCTTCTAATGAGGTGTGTTTCTGGGATCTGTAATAGCTACGTCTAGGTAAGGATTTTCCATATTCAAAAGACAGCCAAGATACGGATTTTCAGCTTCACATGTTGACTAGTGTTTTCATAGTTCAAAATGCTGGTTCAAACTTGACAAAATTAAATTTGCTTCTTAAGAAATCCTTGGGATCAGGCCACTGGTTCTTTGGTAATACATTCTGTGTTTTTTGCCTTTCCCCCTACCAGTTATCATTACTCCTCAGCAGCTCCACACAGCTTTATTTTTTTCTCCCCATCTCTGGATTGATGCACCTCAGTTGGGACTGTGGAGAGGGTCCCCAGTCAGCATAGAAAATTAGCCAATGGATGACTCCTCGAACTAGGCAGCTTATAGCTTAAAGCTGAGAAGTGAGGAGGACACTACATACACAGTCTAGGAAATTTTAATAACAGTCTTTCCTTTAATTCTGTCATTTATAAAGGATCATGTATTAAATGTGCAGGTCAGTGTAGAGAAGTGAATCTCTACTATATTTCTAAACAGACAAATCTCACATGGGAGGGGTAGTATGCATGAGTGGCCTGACTAAGTACGTATGTGCACCTTGTCCTGTACCTCATTTTGAAAGGCAGAATGACACTGGAGTTATCCATCAAAGCTCAAGCATTCAAAAACTCTGCACATAGGGTTTTTCTCAGGCAGTCACAGACAATACTACTACAGTGTGGTATGTGAACTAGCTGGGAAGATTAATTTTTACTACCTCGTTAACTTGACCAAGCAATTGTTGGAGCTGGTCTTGTCTTTAAAATTCATTTCATAGCTGTGAATGTAATGATGACTCATAACTTTTTAAGGACATCCTAAGCTGAAAACTTCATTAGACCATGAGTGGCAGTTTTAACTAGAACTTTTCTTGCAACTTACAAAGAAGATGGCTTGCTGAATGGAGTTGTTTGTCTTCCTTTGCAGTACTTAACTTCATCTGATCTGTGTAAGAAGGCGGGCCCTTATTGATAGGAAAAATAAACTAATTTTGAGAGGATTACTCTCTTCAAAATCTTCTGATACAACATCTGGGGCTCAAACCCTAAAAAACTTGACAACAAAAGGCTAAAAAGCATTTCCTGGACCCTCAAAGTTCCTGGACTCCGGGTTTGGAATTGCCTCTAAAAGTTTCAAAACCTTTGTATCCAACCTATTTGGATCCAAAGAAAAAAAACTTCCAGTCCAACTACATCAGATCCAGAAACAAAGACTTCAGATCGAACACCCTCAGATCCAAAGAAGCATACATAGAGGTCACCTCAGATTAGATAGCTTCCAAGCCTGGATCAGGTGTCCTCTCGTCTTCCATCTCCCTTTCGGGAAAGGTGTCATCATTCTAGAGCTTCATCAATAGCTTCTTCTTCTTATTCCTCCAGAAGTCTGACTGAAGCAGATGTGGACAGCATGATGAGGAAATTCCTGTTGATGCAAATTCAAATGGGGGTTCTCCTGGCTCATCAGGTCTGGAAACCTTAGTAAGTACTACCCTGCCTATTTAGTCTCCTTCTCTGATCTAACCTTTGGTTTTGGAGCAGCTGGACCTGAGGATCCCAGATCCATCTGTATCTGATCCGAAGATTATTGTGTCTTCTACGCCAGTACCATCTGTGAGTGGACTGGCTCCAATAACTCTCAGAGCTGCATCATTGGCACCATTTCTGGTGTGTTGAAGTCTACTCTGAAGTTGTCAGAATCATCTGTGCCCCTCGGAGCCTTGGTGTTGGACAGCTTGGCACCGATCCCTGCCTCTAGTGGTTTGCCTTCAAGTTAGAAGGAGACGATGGTCCAGAAGCAAATCTTTCTGGAGCCGTCAGTCTCCTTTTCTCCAAGGCATTCTGCTTATGAGGTAATGGAGAGTTTTCTCTGCTCTAAGAGAAAGGATGTATCCACCCTCCTTGGCTCCTACTTCCCAGGCGCAGGTGTCTAGTGTCTTGAGCCTCAACTTCCTGCACCACAGGGACAGCCAGCCCAGAGTCTCCTGGATAACCCATCAGGGTGTATCAGTATCTTCCAATACTTCTCCAGATCATCCCACCGTCGATGTCCCTAGAAAGAGCTAGTGCAAAAGCAGGCATTTAGACTGTCCACAAGAGTCTGTCATGGAGGATACTGATTTCATTGAGGGGGAAGGGTCCCCAAGATCATCACCTGAGGACGTCTCATTTGGAGACATACTAGAGATCCTCAAACAAAGGACTGGGTGGTCTTCCAAGAGCCCTTCCCAAAAGGAAGCAGTATTCCTGGAAGCCTTTGGAGCTGGCCCATCTACTTCCTGGGTGATTGCACCCATGATGAGCTCATTGATTTGATCTCTCGATGGGAGTAGAAGGAACCTGAGTCTGCTAAGCCAAACCCCAAGAGACCAGACAGGATCCTGGCACCACCCAAAGATAGGGAATTTTGGAGCAAAGGGAGTACCAGTTGATGCCATGGTCATAGCAGCAATCACAGAAAAGGAACTGGCAGAACAAAGTTCCTCTGTTAATCCTCCTAACAGGGAGTCTAGGGTGCTGGACAGCTTCAGGAAGCATGTATATGCTTCAGTGACCTTTGCACTTTGGTCGCTGGTTTATTTGTCACACTTCACTAGACTACAAAGGAATTTGATTAAAGAACTTAACAGATCCCTCTCTGGGACCATAACGTCTAAGGGAGGGAGTTTGATTGCCTCATAACTGGCTGTCCTACAATCTGTTTCAAACTCAGCCATGAGGCTCATCTCCCATGCAGCTGAAGGTACCTCAAGGGCAGTGGGTTCAGGCATGCCTGGGATGTGCCTGTGTGATTCTGCAGAGGTCTTCAAGTCTTCTTTCGTTGATGCTCCCTTTGGTGGAAGTTCTTTATTTGACCCCCAAGGTTAAATACAGACTATCTAAGTGTGAGCAGGAAGGTAAAACTCTTTGCTGTGGGTGTATGTTTTTCGACTCCTCGTGGGACCTTTTCTAGGAATCAAAGAGGTGGCTAAAAAATGTGGTTCAGAAAGTCCCAAGGTCCCTTCCAAGATCCATGTGGAGATGGTTCCCCCAGGGGCAAAGGGGGATCTCTAACAGAAAACACTGCCCATGCAGCAGAGGAGGTCTGCAAAACCAAGGATATAGAGGTACCTTCTCTGACAGATCCTACCAGTGCTCCTGAAAGGAGGCCCAGTTATCCATCTCTAGAGGCAGTCGGGGGGTCATTTATCTCTGCACCAGAGAGCCTGGCTAGAGATTACAAAAGATTCATGGGTGTAGAGGATTATTGCCAGAGATTATATAATACCCTTTTCCCTACCTCCCCTTAACAGTAACCACATTTCCTGATTTTCCACTCAGTCAGAGGAAAGCAATAGCACTAAAAATAAAAACGCTGCTAGAAAAAAAGAGTCATCCAAGATGTCCCCTTAGACCAGAAAGAATCCAGAACTTACTCAAAATTCTTTTTAGTGCCAAGGAAAACAGGGGACTGAGACCAATTTTGGATCTCCGCATTCTGAACAAGTCAGTTCAGTACACCAAGTTCTGGATGTTCGTGCTTCAGTCCATTCTGCCCTTTCTACACAAGGATGAATGGATGTGCTCAATAGATCTGCAGGGTGTGTACTATCATATAAAAATGAACAGATGGTCCAGAAAATACCTACGTTTCTGGCTGGGAGCCAGTCATTACCAATTCAGAGCTCTGCCCTTTGGTCTCACCACAGCCCCCAGGGTGTTCACCAAATGCATGGCAGTAGTGGTAGCTCAGTTCAGACTGCAAGGATTTCAGGTGTTTCCTTATTTAGATGACTGACTCATAACCGCTTTGAGCAGGCATCATCTGATCAAAGCATAAGATTATGTATTCCAGTTATGCTGTCACCTGGAAATTACTATTAGTCGCAAGAAATCTTAGCTAGAACCAACTCAAATATTGGAGTTTATCAGAGCTTTGTTCAACACAGTATTCTTGACAGCCTCCCTTCCTTTACCAAGGGTACAAACTTTTCGATTCTAGGTCAAAACAATAATTGAAAATTCCTCTCTTTCAGCTTGATTTGATCCTTCAAGCATTGGGGTCAGTGCCTGCTGCAATAGTTTTAGTTCCATTAGCAAGATACCACATGAGAAATCTTCAGTGGACCCTAGCGACTCAATGGTCTATTCTTCACCAATCCTTATCCACCTAAATCAAGATAACCCAGGCATGCAAAAATGACCTCATTTGGTGGATATACTCAGATCAGATAATGCAAGGTCACCCCTTCACTCTCCCGCAGCCCAAAGTCATAGTTACCACCGATGCTTCCTTCACTCTCCCGCAGCCTAAAGCCATAGTTACCACTGATGCTTCCTAGATTGGGGGGGGGGCACTCCAAAGCACATGGTTTCCCAAAGAGGCCAATATGCATATCAATGTCGTAAAAATGAGCTGCCCTCCTAGCATTGCAGGCCCTCGAAGATATTCTCCCCTCTGGGACCATTGCAGTTCAGATGAACAATATGTCAGTGGTCTGGTACATCAACAAACAAGGAGGAACCAAATATTATTCCCTGTGTCGAGAAGCTTTGAGAGTGTGGCTGTGGGCAATATCATCCAATCAGTTTCTGACAGCAATGCAGAAAAGATATTCCATCGATGGGGCCAACCTTGCTGCAAACTCTTTGCATCTCCCCTCAACAACAAGTACAGCAGGTTCTTTGCCCTATTCCCCCACCAGGGGAATCACTGAGAGATGCTCTTCTTCATGACTGGCCCCCTCAATCTCCTCTACACCTTTCCCCCAGTACCTCTGATCGCCAAAATTCTTCAGAAAGGATCTCTGTTGAGGAGCACAGTCATTCTCATTGTTCCTGATTGGCCTCATCAGATTTGGTTCCTTTTTCTTTGGCTTCATCTGTTTTGCCCGGTATGGATTCTCGATCCAGTTCCAGACCTTCTGTCTCATTCAACAGACATTATACCTCTGGATATCTTAGGCCTAAAATTGACTGCATGGATCTGATGTTATACTAGTCACCATTCATCACATATGGGTCTTGGATCCGACATCAGATCCGAGCCGGCAACACTTAGACAACAGCTTAACTCAAACTCCTCCCCTCCCATAATGCTCTGCTGACCTGTAACCCCTCAGATCTCATTTGCCTTGATTAAAGTCAGATGCAGATTGCTCAGCTCCTATTGGATTCTAGTTTTGAACAAAGTAGGTTTATCTTTTTTGGGTTTTCTGTCTTAGCTGATTTTAGTCTCAGGTTTTCTGCGTTAGTTAGTTATCGTTGTTCTACCCCTCCCATTTGTGTGGTGTTTGGCACCATTTTCTTTGTTGTTACAGTTTGTAAATTTTGTGAAGGACTTTTTGTCTTGGAACTTTATTTTTGGTTTTCTGTAGTTTTCAGTAGTTTTAATTTGCTGGATTTTGTGGTTTGTGTTTGGGACAGATTTTTTTTGGCTCAGGACTGTGGCAGGTTTACTGGCTCCTCTCTTTCTCATCCCTTTGGACTTGGTTTTGTTGTTCTGGGCTGGTTCAAGATGTCAGAAAAGCCTACAGGATTTAAAAGGTGCTCCTCATGCAGTCAGAAGATGCCTGTCTCCGACACACATGAGGAGTGCCTCTACTGCCTCGGCGCTGGCCACCTGGAGGTTGAGTGCAGCATTTGTGCTGCATTCAACCCCAGGCCCTGGTCGAGCATCGAAATAAACTTCTTCTCAAAGGAATTGTTCAGGGGAGTCCCTTGGTCAAGGAGCCCCTCTGACCACAACAGAAAAGCAACATCTCCCTCTTTTTCTGAGGAGGAGTCGGATAAAAAGCCTAGGCTGTTAGATCCCTGGATCCGACTCCAGCCTTAGCGGGGTCAGATCCAAAGTCCTCCAGAAAGCCGACGCCTGGATCCAAGGCCTCCTGTCCAAGGTCTTCAGATCTGAGGGTCTCAGAGTCAACTCCTGGATCCAAGGCCTCTGGATTGAGGCCTTCAGATCCGAGTCAGAGCAGGCCTGTCACAGATTTGATCCTGTCGGATCCGAGGAGGTCAAGAACCCTGCCCTCCGATCCTTCCATTTCCTTGGATCCGATATGGTCATATCTGAGACCCGTGAGTGTCGGATTTTATTGTTGAGGACCTTCCCACGGATCCTTCAGGAGGGGATCATTTATTTACCTCTCTGTGAAGGAACCTTTCCCCGGACCGTCGGAGAAGACCCTCAGGGTTCTGGCATGAGTCTCCAGCTAGGTCCTCTGTTTTCTCCGAATCTTCCAGGAGCATCCTTCCTTCTGATATGGATAGGATGATGTCGTCCTATTTAAAAGCTCAAATAGAGTTGGGGCTTTTGACTTACCCAGCCCATTGGACTAGGGAGCCTTTTCCTACTCCCTGGTTATTTTCTCCTCATGCAACCCAGCAGGGTTTGGACTTAAGGGAGCTGGCGGACTGCATGGAGGTGGTGGGGGCTTCCGGGACACCCTTTGTCCCGACCCCATCAGAGTCTATGGCTAGTTCTGCTCTCCCTCTCTCAGGGCAGGTGGGGCCACTGGTCCGGGTTGTCGCCCCAGAGTCTGTGGGGCAGGTTCAGGTCCAGGCCTTTCGGACCACTTTCTGCCACTTGGTGCTTCGGCTCTCGATAGCTCCAGTCATGCCTTCTCTGGAGGGTTGAAGGTCTTGGCAGGCTCTGCTCCTTCCTCCCTTATGGTGTTGTCTATGGGGGAGGGTGCTTCGTCCAGTTCTTCCATGCTCCAGGTGGTGGAAAGGTCTCTGTCTGCTACCAGAGTAGCCTCCCCTGCTCACCAGGCTCCATCCTAGTCTCAGATTTTGACCGGACCCTCTCATCCTGCTCCTGGTCAGCCCATTCAATCTAGCCTCCAGGGTGGAGTTACTTCTATTGGAGTCCCACCTCTTCCAAGTCTTCCCCAGAGCCTCCCTTGGAGGAAGTATCTCAGAAGAGGACATGTAAGAGGAGACATCTTGACTCCTCGATGGAGTGGCTCACAGAGGGCACAGATATCGATGAAGGGGATGGGTCCCCAAGGTCGCCACTCATAGATGTCTCCTTTGGAGACATCTTGGAGATCCTTAAGGCCAAGGGTGGTTGGTCTGCCCAGCCTCCATCCTTGGAGGAAGCCATATTTCTGGAAGCTTTCAGTACAGGCCCATCTACCTCTTGGGTGTTCCCTCCCTGCTGCCCCCTTGATCAGTCTCGTAGCCAGCAGGGCATGGAAGGAACCTGACACTGTGGAGCCGGTGCTGAAGAAAGTGGATAAGTTTTTGAGTTCCCCTTCTGACAAGACGTTTTGGTTCAAGGGAGTTCCATTTGATGCAATTGTGGTAACTGCCACCACCAAGAAAGAGCCAGAGGATGAGAGGTCATCTCTCTCTCCTCCCAATCGCGAGTCGAGAGCGATTGACAGATTCAGAAAGCAGGTGCTCGTATCGGCTTTGTTCAGCCTGCGAGCCTTAAATTACCTGACACATTTTACCCGTCTTCAGAGGGATTTGATCAAGGAGCTTGCCATTTCCCTCTCTGAGTCCATGCTAGCGGAGGACTTTAAGACTGTTCCTCCCAAGCTTGCCACTCTCACGTTTATAACTAATATAACTAATTTGTCCATGAGGTTGATATCCAACACTGCAGAGTGTACCTCATGGGTGGCAGGCACAGGCATCGCCATCATCAGGCATCATGCCTGGCTTTGCATATGTGGGTTTGCGGAGGCCTTTAAGATGTCATTCACCAATGCTCCCTTTGATGGTTCAACCGTCTTTGGAGCAACCATAAAGGAAACTTTAACCCACAGTGAGCAAGAGGGGAAGACACTGTCGGCTGTAGGGATCAAGTTCTCTACCCCCCCAAAGGCCCTTTTCCAAGACCCAATGGTGGAGTAAGGAGATTTAGTTCTGTAAGTTGCAGTCTTCTATTCAGTCAGCTCAAGAGGCGGCCTCTTCCAGGGGATGGGGGAGAGGGTTCAATGGTCAACGCCGCCCTAGGGACAAAGGAGGCCTGCAAAACCAGGGCTCCAAGGAACTCTTCTCTGAGAAGCCCTTTCAGTGCTCCTGCAGCTCTGCCCAACTGTCCCTCGGAGGCAATCGGGGGCAGTTTAACTTTACACCCTTTGGCCTGGGCAAACATCACAACTGACCAGTGGGTGCTAAGAATTCTATCCAGGGGCTACTATATTCCCCTTTCTGACCTCCTCCCACCAAGAAGCAGAACTCTCACTGATGTGCCACCCACTTAGAGAGAGTTAGCCTGTCTAGAAGTTGCCAACCTCATTCTTAAAAGAGCCATCCAAAAGGTCCCCACAGGACAGAAAGGATTAGGAACTTAATCCCGCTTCTTTTTGGCGCCCAAGAAAACAGGGAATCTGTGTCCAGTTCTGGACCTCAGTCAGTTAAATCTCTCAGTTAAGAAGTCGAAGTTTTGGATGGTCACTGTACAGTCCATTGTGCCCTTTTTGCACAAGAACAACTGGATGTGCTCTGTGGATCACCAGGATGCGCACTATCATATCAGAATAGACAGGCAGTCCAGGGGATTTCTCCACTTTCGCATAGCAGTCAATTACTTTCAGTTTAGAGCCCTCCCCTTTGGACTCACCACAGCCCCCTGGGTGTTCACCAAGTGTATGGCAGTGATGGCAGCTCAATTCAGGCTGCAGGGATTCCAGGTGTTTCCCTACCTCAACGATTGGTTCCTCACAGCTTCCACACAGCATCAACTGGTGAAGACCACACAGTTTCTTCTTCGTCTTTTTGATCAACTTGGAATCACAGTGAATCTTGTCAAGTCTTCTTTGACCCCATCTCAACATCTTGAGTTCATTGGCACTCGGTTTGACACTGTCTCGGAGATTGCAGCTCTTCCCCTCCGATGAGTGCTTCTTATTCGGTCTCACATACAGTCTCTTCTGGAGCAAACTTGTCCGCCAGTATATCCATTTTGAGAGACTTAGGGTCCATGGCAGTGGCCATTTATTTGGTTCCACTGGCCAGGTATTACATGCAAATTTTGCAGTGGACCCTGGCAGTTCAGTGGTCTGCTCTATCTCATCCTCTATCAGTTCCTATTCAGCTCACCCTAATATGCCGACGACATCTGTCATGGTGGATACACTCTCCAGACCTCCTAGCGGACAGGTCTTTTTCTTCCCCCACTTTGGTGACCCCGGATGCTTCCCTTCTAGGGTGGGGGGGACTTCCTGGGGAAGACTGTCCAAGGGACATGGTCCCAGTCAGAGACCAAACTGCACATCAGTGTTCTGGAGAAGAGAGCAGTCCTCCTTACGTTGCAAGCCTTTCAGGACTGCCTCCCTCTGGAGACAGTAGCAGTGCACACAGACAACATGGCGGTTGTGTGGTACATAAACAAACAAGGGAGCACATGCTCTTATCTGCTTTGTCACAGAGCCATGAGGATCTGGGAGTGGGCGATGCCCTCTGGGCGCTTTCTCCTTGCAATCATATTTCCAGAGCATCCAACATGCTGACAGACGAGCTGAGCAGGGCTATTCTGACCCAGCACGAGTGGTCCCTGAACCCACTAGTAGTGAAGCAGATCTTCCATTGGTGGGGCAGCCGATCTGCGATCTGTTTGCTTCCCCTCTCAACCACAAATGCAGCAGCTACTTCACCTTGACACCCCAGAGGGGGAGTCCCCCAGGGACACTCTGACTCACGATTGGCCTTTGGTTCTTCTTTATGCCTTCCCTCTATTTCCACTAATTCTGAGAGTTCTTCAGAAAGCAAGATGCCTCAGGACACAGTTAATCCTCATTGCACCCTGGTGTGGTTCCCTCTTCTACAGCCTCATCTGAAGCACCCCCCTTGGGTGCTCAATCTTATTCTAGATCTGTTCTCTCATCTGTCACTCCTTCCACTTCCAAATCTGCAGACCCTCCATCTGACAACTTGGTTTATCCAATTTCAGTGATTCCTGTTAAGTCCAGGCTTGCATTCCTTGTGAAGGACATTATTCTTTCTTCTCAGAAATCTTCTACTAAGAGAATTTACAGAAGTAAGTGGGAGAGATTCTCTGTCTGGGCTAAGGGTTGGAATCTGGATCCAATTTCAGCCCCTATTTCAGACATTCTTCTTTTCCTAGCTTCCCTCTTTCAAGAGGGTGCAAGTTTCTCTAGGATTAGAGTCCAGATGGCAGCTATTTCTAATTTCACCTTAATGAAGAACCTACTTTCTCTTCTCGCCTCTGCAAGTCTTTCTTGAGAGGTGTATTTTTATTGTGTCCAGTCAAGGATCCTTCTGCACCGTGGGATCTTGCTATGGTGCTGCAATCTCTAACTCGGGCCCCTTTTGAACCTGCCGCATCCTATGATCTCAGATTTCTTTCTTGGAAGACTGCCTTTATGTTGGCCATAACTTCAGCAGAAAGAGTATCAGAGTTGCAGGCTCTTACCATCAAGCTTCCTTATTTGAAATTCCATAAAGATACAGTGGCCTTGAGACCAATCCTTCCTTTATGCCAAAAGTGGCCACTGAAGCAAACCTTAGTCAGTCGATCCAAGTTCTAGTGTTCTTTCCCAATTTTACTAGCAAGGGGGAATACATTTTGCATACCCAAGATGATCAACAGCTTTGTTTTTATTTCCACAGAACTAAGTCTTTTTGTCTCTCAGACCAATTGTTTGTGACCTTTTCAGTCAACAGGAAGGGCCATGCTGTTTTAAAAGTTACCATTTCCCATTGGATTTCCCCAGTGCATGTTTTACATCTACTCCTCTTGTGATACTCCTTTACCTGGACCAGTTAGGGCCCATGGATGACATTTGTGCAGCAGCAACTTGGTCTTCCCCTTGTACCTTTATTTCTCATTACAAGATTGACCTAGTTTCTAGGGGAAGGGCTTCCTTTGGCTCCAGTGTTCTTCGGCATGTCCTTCCATGAGGCCACCTGAGAATGTTAGGTAGCTGGGGACTCTGACCCATACATGGTTAATGGTGAGAAGGATAACATCAAATTAATAGTTATGTACTTACCATAATTTGGTATCTGTGTTATCTGTAGTCACCATTCATCATGATCCCACCCTCCTTTCCCCCTTCCTGAGGGATTGGCCGCAATTTAGCTGGATCTTTTTTGGTGGCAGGTCTACTCTGTCTGTCTTCTTTCTCCAGGGCAAACTCAATCTGAGGGGTTAGAGGGCAGCAGAGCATTATAGGAGGGGAGGAGCTTGAGCTAAGCTGTTGTCTAAATGTTGCCGGCTCAGATCCGATGTTGGATCCAAGACCCATACGTGATGAATGGTGACTACGGATAGCACAGATACCAAGTTATTGTAAGTACATAACTATTATTTCTCCACTTCGTTGATGGCCAGACAGCCCAGGCTCACCTCCCCTGTCAGCCACATTCTTTTATCCTCCCATAAAGCTTCAGCTAGAAAAAATTTACAGAAGTAAATGGAAAATATTTTTTGTTTAGGTGCAGCAAAATGACAGTGACCCTTTTTCAGTGCCAGTACCTAAAGTTCTTTGAGTTTTTAGCTACAATTTTTAATGAAGATGCTAGTTCTTCAACTATCAAAGTACAACTAGCTGCCATTTGTAATTTTCACATTGTAGTAAATAATTCATCTTTAGCTTCTTTCATACTTTGTAAGGCCTTTGTAAGGGGAACCTTTTTTCTTAGACCACCTTTTAAAGATCCCATTCTCCTGTGGGATTTGAATTTGGACTTTGAACCATCAGTCAAGTGTGAACTGAAGTTTTTTAACCTGGAAGACTGCATTTTCTACTAGAAGAGTCTCAAAACTTCAAGCCCCATCTTCTAAGCCTCCTTATCTGATTTTTCATAAGGATAGGATATCCTTACGAACCAATCCATCCTTCCTTCCTAAGGTGGTGTCAGAATTCAATATTAGTCAAACTATCAACCTTCCAGTTTTCTTTCCAAATTTCTCTGTTGGATGTTCATAGACAGTTGTCTACGTAGGACAAAATTTTTCAGGAAATCAGATTATTTGTCTCCTTTTCAGATTCAAAATTGGGCAAACTCATTACTAAAGTGACCTTAGCCAAATGGTATCGTATTTCCTTTGTTTACAAAAAATGGATTTGTCTTCGCCAAAACTTGTAAAAGCTCATTTTACCAGGTCCACGGCAACTTCTTCAGTATTTTTATGTAAATCTCCCTTGGATGATATTTGTACAGCTGCAACTTGGGCTAATCCTCATACCTTTATTGCACATTACAAATTGGATCTGGTCTCTTAAGGGAAGAGCAGCCTTCAGCTCAGGAGCGCGCAGGAATATCTTTCCTTAGAGTCCTCCCAGGATTTAGGTAGCTAGGGACTCTTTTCCATTTGTTGAGGAATGAATGAAAATGATAACATCAGATAAAAAAAGATGTACTCCTCTATAATGTTCCATCTGTGTTGTCCATTTTCATTCTTCAACACCCCTCCCTCCAGCCCCTACCAGTTTGGCTGCTGGAAGGATTAGAAGATGCTGAAGGAACCAGTGTTCTTTGAGCTCCAGATACTGTTATGTCATCTCTTATGATGACAATATTGTATAGGCTTAAAGGTGAGCAAACAAGATATGAGGTATGGTAGGATACTAGTGCATTGTGGGAAAGGGAAGAGCTCGAGAGTTTCAGTGTTCCACAAGCTGGAAAAAGTGGCTAAGTCAGATTCAAGGGTTGGATCCAAACCCATTTGTTGAGGAAGAATGAAAATGGACAACACAGAGGAAACATTATGATGAGTACATAACTTTTTTTAGACTTTCATGATTAACATGACTGAAATTGGCTTCAGACTGGTGACCTTTACTCAATAATCCCAGATCCCTAAGATGTCTTATCTGTCTACGTAGCATAAGTTTGGTTTATGGTGTGAGCCCAGAAGTGTTGTACCACTCTATGCTTACTTGTCTATGAAGTTTTAATTGCCTGTTTCTCCTTACAAGTCTTGGTTTGTCTTTGTTCTTAGTATGCTCTTAGTATGCCTTTAGTGGGATCTATTGTTATATGATGTAACTGCTGTGAACTGATAGACAATTCAGGTAGATTTGTACATCCTATTACTACACAATGTTTTAATTTTCAAGTTCAGGCTAGCTGTGACTCTCAACATGTGGTCTATTTGGCCACCTGCGGGGCTTGAACAGCTTTTTATGTGGGCAAGACTGACAGAAAACTAAAAGAAAGTATAAAAGAGCACGTGTACAATATTAGAATTAAATCTGAAAAGAATGCACTCTCCAAACATGTTATTGAGACATCATCTGACCACAGATTCAAGTTCTTAGTCATTCAAAAGAACTATACTAATATTAGGAGGGGGTTGTTAGGAATAAGACTGAACAAAATGAAAGCAGATGGATAATTAGGTTAAGGGCTGATCAAGCACCTGGGTTTAATGACAGAGTGCCTATCAGACCTATTTTGAAAGGCAGACCGATTAGGAAGCAGGGTCTACTTGACATCAATTTGTTTGTGCTTTCATGCTCACAGGCAGTATACACAGAAATATTTACATATTTATGTCCATGTATGTGTACATGTTTTTTATACTAGCGTGTCCTTTCTATATATGTGCATTTATTATATTTTATGGAGTCACACATATACATGTTTTTCGCAAGTTTTAGCTTGTGTTGGTTCGGAGAAGACGGGACAAATTCCGGTTTAAATATCATATTTTACTGTGGTTGATCTAATGTATTTTCTACAGGTTGAATTGGTAGTTAGTTAGTTGTTGTAAAATTTATTTTTTATTCATATATAGTATGTTTGGAGTCCGTTACATTATATGATTATTGTGATCATTTATGTATAATCGCTCACTATAACAATATGCTTTTGATACTCCCATAGTAAGCCGATTTAATTTTTGTTAATGATTTATATTCATTTTTGAGTTTTAAATTTAAATGTTTTTAAATTAATATAATTAATAGAGAGGAAATGATGTCACTAGATAATTGAGTATTTAAGCACTTTATTGAAAATTTATTGCATTTGGCCTGAGGAAGCCTATGTGGTGAAAGCGCTTGCCGTTTGGATTTTAAACATCATTAAACTAGTTTGAATTTATCCTTGTTTGGAATTTCCTTTGGTGAAGTGAATACTGCCTTTATGGATTGTGCCTTTTGCTATTTTATTTTAGTGACTTGTTCCATTTACATGAACTATTAATCCGGAACGAACAATTCTGAGCATTCCGCTCTGTCATTTGGTCTTCATTTGTTGTTTAACTTTATTTTTCTGTAAGAAATTAAGTACCTATTGTTATATATTTTTTCTTCCTACTTTTAAAATTTGTCACATTAGAACTAGTAAAGAGGTTCCAAAATAAGTTTTGAATTGTGTTTAGAATAGATGCTTTGCCCAATGCTGTTTTAATGCCATTTCATCTGGGAATTATTCCTTTACAGTTTAAAGTCATGTCTGGGGTTCTTGCCTAAAAGATTCAGCTGTCTTCTTTTTATTCTCACATAGAACAGAGTTTAGAAGATTTTACATCTGAATTCATGGAAGCAACTGTGGCTTTACATTAACAAGAAAATGATGATGGGGAGCTTGAACAGCTTTTTTTTGTACTTTTTTTCTCAAAATTAGCTTAACAAAGCAGTCAAAAGCAACCCATTTGCTATGGTTAGCCCATTGCATGAGCTTTTACTATGATGCTCCTGGCAAGCCTTTAACAGGTCAAATTAGATCTTATTTTTTAAAGGGATGATGAGGTGAGGTCTTGCATACATCTGGCTGTTTAATCAGAAGTTATGCGGGGCCTAGGTTGTTAAGGAATATTTCCAAACAATAAAGTTGCATATTTATTTATTTATTCTCTGTTGACTGGGTTAGTCCCACTAAGCTGTTTTCAGGCGAGATCCTTGGTGGTATTTGTACTACAAGAGGAAGTTTGGCCAAAGCATTAGTGAACTTTTCCTCCTCTTTTCATTAGGTGCCATAGAAATGTTTACATCCACTTGAGCTACCATCAACTCAAGCATCAACTCAAGCAGATGAGACCTCAGTTTAACATCTCATCTACCATCAACTCAAGCAGATGAGACCTCAGTTTAACATCTCATCTGATGGATGACACACTCAGGAGTGTAGCACCCCCACTAATGCTGCAGTGCAGTGTCAGCATTCCAATCACCTGGAGTGGCAATAGAACCCACAGCCTTCTGATCTTCCAACACCAAAGGCAGGTGTGACATTCGTTGATCCAGTGACACAGCTGAATGCAGTATATTTGCATCTTAAAATCTTGCCTACAATAGTTAAAGGGGCAGATGTGTACTACTATTTGTTTAGTGATGTACACAAACAGGTAGCATACAATTCTTTGACAAGAGGAATGATCTGAAGGCATTCAGTTCTTTTCCATACCAAGTGTTTTTTTTATGTTCCAGTACGGACACTGTAACATAGCTTAATGGGGATGCCGGAGTCCTGAGCTTGCATCCTCCAGATGAGATGTTTATTTCCATTTTTGTGACCAGAATATTCCAACTGAGCTAAAGCCAGTTTTCAGCGGAGGCCTGGGAAGAAAAACTCCAAAAGTACAAAGAAAGTAATGAAAAAAATAAAGACCAATCAGTTTTGCAGTTATGGTAATAATATTTTGTACAAATATAAGTTTGTATGAGTCTTTACATGATTGTTATGAATTATTAAGTAAAAAACAATGTAGGTATTCTACATCTCATAAGAAAAAATATGTTCATTTTCCTGGTGTCCTTGCCATACCATTACCAGTCTCCTGAGAAACCAAGTGTCTAATGGGATTAACCTGATCAATAAGACTAAAATAACCTAAAATAAATTAGTCTTAAAAACTTGCAGATCAACAATATTCGCAAGCAGTGTAGGTTGTATACGATGTATATATAAGACAGTTTCTGCTACAAAAGTAATACATTCCTTATCTTTCATGTATGTAATCTGTATATGCACTAATTCATGCTAACACTTGTGCCATTTTATGTCAGTTTATTAAAGTTAGATAGCTTAAATGTTATGTGTGGCGATTTTCTTACCATACTCCTGAAAGGGGGTTGCTAGCACAGTCCGGTTCTCCCAGTTAACAAACATAACTAAGTAAATAAGTAAACATTCTTTTTGCTACTCAGTTTTGGGCTTCCTACCAGAGGCTTTAAGCCTTATTCAATCTGTTCCCCAGAGCATGAGAGGAAAAATGCAATGCCTGATAAAAACTTGCACAGAGATGGAGAGAACATGTAAATTTCACAGTAATGGTAATTTTAATACGGGACTGAACCCTTACTCTGGAGATGTGAGACAGAAAACTTGACCACTGAGCCACCATGGTGAGAGTAATCCTAAAAATGAAATGTCTCCGCTCAGCACTGCACATATTTATGTGCATACTAATGAGCAAGGGTTGTAATTATAGACGATACTTGGCAGACAGGTATTCATGCATTCAGTATCTGCTTTGTCCATTTTAGGGTTGTGAGGGATCTGGAGCCTTTCCTAACAAGGAATGATTATAAAGTTAGAAGAAGGACAAGAAGGTATTTCACCTCAGAATAACATGTCTGTGGGTATTTTGGAGTATCACCAGGTCCTCTATGAAAGTTTCGCTTTGGGACGTTGGAGAAAACTGAAGACCTTGGGAGAAAAACACATGCAGACACAAGACCACAAAGAAAGCTCCATATCTGTGAGCCTTAAAATCCTGTGTTCACATTGCTCCTCAACTGGCAACCAAACCAAAGAACAAAGTGCTGTGAGACAAAAAATGTTAATCGGTACATCATTGCACTACAAGCCAAGTGCTCATTACAGCTAAAACAGTGCTGGATGGTAGGATGAAGAAGAAGCTGACATCCCCTATGAAGAAAACTAAGAGTTGCAAAAGATTGCTAGCATTTGCTGGTATAGTATGTGTCTTGTACAGCTCAACAGTGCTGTATTTTTCTTAGATAACAATGAAGCTGGTATTAACAGTACATGAAAACGGAGATATGTTAACATATATCAAATGAGCTGTTATAGTGAATGCCTTACACATCTTGATAAATGGACTAGGGCTACAGTTTGATTCCATACCCACCTGGATGCCGACACCACAGTGTTTTAGTTTTCATGTCTGCTGTTACAAACATTGAAACACAGTACGGTATCCTCTTCCTGCCCTACTCCTCATAAACTAAACTTAACATTTGCATTTTTTTCAAAGCATTTAATACTAAGAGATCAAGGTGTGATCAAAAATATGTTTGATTCTCTTGCCACAGCTGACCATTAACTTCTCATAGGACACATTCCTCCTTAAGATTATTATATCTGAAGAGCATTACCATATAGTTGTTGGCATTGAATACTAATTGCAGTTTCTATGCCCAGTCACCTGACTTCCTTAAATTCTATCTAGGACCCCCCCCATCTCCTACCTTGGCTACTAGCTTTGTCATTTGCAGATATTTTTCTGCCATTCTCCTTTCCTAATAAGATATCTAACAGTCTGACACAAACATATTAACAAAAAGTGCCACAGAGCTTCTCTTATTTAAAATCATTCTCTTTATTATCTTTTTCCTGAGTTCTCACTGTTAAGCAATTTTCCATCCATTTAGCAATTCAAACTTCTCTATCTCCCTTAGTTTTAGCCAGATGTTCTCTGTGAATAAAGACCAAATTTATTTGCTAAAGTCCAAAATCAAAAGGTTTATGTACTACTCTCTGTCTTCCTCCCTTGTCACCTAGTCAGAAACAGAAGCAAGTTAAACTGACACTGTCATTTGTTTCTTACCCACATGCTCCTTCTGTAGTATATTGTCTGCCAACCTGGCCAACACTAACCTTTGCATAAGTTTCTCTTCCAGAATTATTAGCCTTAGGTCTCCAAGTAAGTAATTTAACCACACACACACACACACACACACACACACACACACACACACACACACACACACACACACACACACACACACACCACAAAATTAAGTGGCACGTTTGTTGCCTTTCACCATTTCTGGAGCATTTATTTAATTTTAGTGGCACATTATACAGCTAAGTAAATGGTACTGCAGTCACATACATCACCCACCACTTTAAGAACCCCACATATGGTCCATTAACCCCCCCCCCGCCTTGTGTTCCTTAAGGATTCTTTAGTCCATTTTTACCTTTATTTATGTCAACATCCACCATTCTTATTTTTCCAGGTAGTTTGTCTTACACAGGTATAATTTTTTACCTCCATTAATGATCACTGCTGTCTAGAAATTATTCAAACTTTCTACTTAATTTCCATTTCTGATCAGTTTCACTCCTGTCCATCCTAACCTAAATTTTACAGGACAGTCCTGAACAGGCAGTTTTGTCTTTTGGATGAAAAAAATTTAAAAGGCAAATATCTTAACACTTAAGTACAAAAATAATGTTTAACTTCCTTGTAAATGCAGCAGAGAATAAAACACTAAAATAACAGTTTCACAGGATGCAACAGAAACTACTAAAATTGTGCCAGTTGCTTTTCACTGATTGAAGAGGAATAGGTTGTCCTTCAAAGGTTTCTTGTTTTATTAAGAAGTGTCGCTCTCTGACCATGTGACAAGTCAGTGATCGTAACAAATATAAAATTATATAGAGCATTATCAGCAAACAGTAAGGCTCTGATTATGTCCCACATAACATGGGATCAACCAATGACTAAGTGGTAGAGGAACCAGTAAGGAGAGGTATGAGTGAGCGGCTGAAATAGGCTTGCCCAGCATGCACATTTTAGGGTTGGGGTGGAAAGCTTTACAGGTTGCTGTTTTACTGACTGCTAGAAGAAAGACGGGGTGTGTATCATGTCATGTACTTGATTATGACAAGCACTGTGCATGCTCTGTAGTTGAATTTAGATGTAAGTGAGGTTGTGTAACATAAATGTCAGGAAAACAGGAACCAAGGAATTAGGATTGTAAAAAGCAAATGTTCACTACGATTACTTTGGCTTATTATGATGATTGGCTTGCACTGATCCTTGATCTGTGTGATAAAGGAGTGAATGAAAACTATGGACCACATGGTTGATGGTTGGCAGACTGGGGAGGGCACCTAGAGGTGGGGAAAATTGGCTGCCTAGTTTGCCATTTTCTCTTTCTTCTGAGTAAGATATAGATCCCATTTAAGCAATAACTTATTTCTTTTTTCCCTACTCAGCTTAATTGCTTTTTGTATTTGTCCCATGCATTCTTTGAATCTCTGCTCATTTTTGATGCTTAATATGATATAAATCACAAAATTCCATTGGGCTGAGACTGCAAAAGTGCAGCAGCCACTAAATCTTATTTCCCAACCAATCTTTAGCAGCCTTTTCTGGAAGAATAGAAAGACTAGTTTGGGTTATGGGTTAAGTACATCATGTAAGTAGGACTCTAGTTGTGCAAGGCCTTGCACTTCAGAGGCCAGTTGTGAAGCTGGTCTCCCACATAATAGGTAACCTACACAGACCACTTTGGTGTTGTATTCCCTTCTTGATTTTCTGCTAAACAACCACACAGCCTCACTCTGCACTAGTTAAAGGTGGTGGTGTACATGTAGAAGAGTTTTAGCCTAGAAGTAACAAAGGCATACAGTTTATCTTGTATTTGAACAGGTGCTTAATGTTAGCAAGGTTTTTGTTTGGAACAAAGTTGAATTACATTAGGTAATACATGCCTTAAGAAAGGTAATGCTATGATTCTTTACCCACTCAGCAGTGAGAAAAGGTTCAGCAGCTTTGTATGTATTTAACAGAATAGTGAGTTAAAAGTGATCCCTGAGTGAAGTATCTGTGTACAACCAAGACTTGCAGCTTTGTGAAATTTGCATTTCAGTTAATGAAAGTCAACCAGATGAATGTTACAACCAAGCAGATGTTAATTAAACATAAGAACACATATTTTGGCAGACTTAGGCGTCCAGAATATCTGTGTCATCCATGAATAAATACAGGCTATCATTTCATCTATGCTAAGGGCTATAATTTATATTTTGCCATATTTTTATAACTGATTTCAATGATATAATCATCTGTTTTGAATATGTTGTGCTTGCAACTGAATTTGTGTATTTGTACATCTTTGAATGTTTTACATTATACTGGAGGGGGTGACTTATTTTTTATTCTTGTTTCTATTTTTATTTTTTGGTTGTGTTATGATTTTTTTTTATTTTTTAATCTGGTCTTATGACTCTCACTGTACAAGGCTGATGAGTTACTGCATGCTAGATTTACAATGATGTCTAGTGTCTGTGAAACCATGTTCTGTGTTGGGACAGTACGTTCTCATTTCCAAGTATAACAAGTCCTGGATCTCTTCTTCAATACACACACATGCAAATATACAATACGCGTGCTTTCTGTCTCATACATGTGTGTGTGTGTGTGTGTGTGTGTGTGTGTGTGTGTGTGTGTGTGTGTATACATATATTCTTTCTCTCTATGTATGTGTGTATGTTTGTGTCTATGAAGAAGTACATACGTATATATAAAATGGATGGGTGATGCACATGCCAGGCATTGTTTTACATATCCCTTCATTATTCTTTCCTCTTTGTGGCACTATGCTTGTTTGGATTTAAACTGTGTCTTGTGTTTCTGCAAATATTTCATGCTGTAAGTTAGAAAACGGCTTACTAGCTGGGACTTTTTAAAAATCAAACTGGTGAATTAAATACTGCTTGGATGTAATGCACAGTTTTAAAGTTAATGTGACATGTGAAGTTTGGGCCCTGTTGTGCCTAAGATTGCTTGCCTGTCTGTTTTATTTATTAATTTATCTATCATTTGTTCACTTAGTAAGTGATCTGGTTTAAAACCATTTTTCAGACACAACATGGGCTACATGCAAAACAAACAAGTAATATACTTGTAAACATTTATTGCTATATGAAGAATAACAACATATATAGAGAATAAATGTAAAAACTTGTTAAGAATTGTTGATTTTACAACAGCGTGCAGGCTTACACATCTGAAGCTTAGTAATGCCCTGTAAGAACAAGTACCTTTACAATGGGGGACATTCAAAGAAATGATCACTTTAACAGTACTGTGCTTGGCTGGTGAGCTCCAGTAGTGCTCCAGTGGTAATAAGCAATACAGAGACAAGAAAGAGTCATATTGAGCATTTTACTGATTTGCATTTCTCTGAATCAAACATTAAATACAGTGTTTTTCCAGCATAGGCACCTACAGGCATTTTGGCATACATGCACATTCACACAGGCACCAGAACAATTTCTGTCTCTCACGCACACAACTCCATATAGTCCCACTCATGCCCCTAAATAATATATACATGAGTGAGTACACACACCCACACACTCACAGCCATTGCCATCTCTTCACTGCAAAGTTGTGATGTAGTGCTCGTCTTTGTATCACTCTGCCATGCTATTCTGATTACGATGTACTTCTCCAGGGCACAGCATATGACTAATTAACATTAAGGGAGAACTGCATCCAAATCTCAAGCTTTTCTTTTCAAAAAGTGGCTAGGCTTAAAATGGCTCGGAAGGGCATTTAGCTTAGTACTTAACTATGAACCTATGTGTTTCCTTCCCTATCATCCAACAGTAAACACATCACATACAGAAAAAGCATCACTGAATACTTATTCCATTTGTTTTGTGTCTGAACTTATTTCTATTTGGCCTTTATTTCCTGCATTTGTCTCATCATCTGTTAGTTCACTTATTCAAACTATAGAACTAGTAAGAAAACAATGTCTCTTAAACAATGGCATTTAAATGTGCCTTACAGATTGTCAGCATCACATCTCAGTTTAATAGTACAACCTGGAGTCTGAACATAAGCAAGATTTTAAAGTTTAGTTTTTAGATGCAGATAAAGAAGAAAATTCAAACTTTGTATTTTTCTCTTATTACAAAATAGTTGTACTTTCTTATTACAAAATATCTGTACTTCCTTTTAATCTAACTGTGCCGCAAAGAAAGGAAACATTTTTGTCTTACTCTTAATATTTTCTATCAATATTTGATTTTGCATTTTTTCTACACTAGTTTTTGTAAAAGTGTATGCTTCTTCTGGTGTTTTGTTGTAACATATTTGCAGTCTATACAGAGTTTTGTTGAGGCATGTCCGTTAGTTGGGGAAGGAAGATTAACATCAAAGATTAATTCTAGATTAATTCTATCTAAAATATTAAAAACTGTGAATGCAACACAAACCATTTCAGTCCAAGTAACACCTATTAATCACAGGGGTCAGATTTCTTACACTTGAACTCTACACTCTGAAATAACTCTGCTACATTTTCAAGCCTGTTATACAAACATTCCTTAAAATGCTGTATCAAAGATAGCCAATGATGAAAATCAAAGGAAACAATGTCATTGAAGATGTGGCTTGATGCTGACACTAAAAAGTAGGCAGTCACATTACCGTTGTAAGCTGATGAGAGAGAAAAAGTACAGTTGTGTAAAATCTTACCGTAACAGTAGATGTCCTTGCCTTCACTGCTGCAGTATTCTTAACTATATGGGATTCCGTGCCATGGAAGCCTGACGTCCGGCCAGTCTTCCAAAGACTTCTGAATGTAAAAGGTATGCAGAATGTCATCATACGCACCCTGCATAACATAGGACATAAAGGTGACATTCAGGCTTACCAAAAAACAGAACTGATTGCCCCAGGAGGAACACCAGTCCAAGGAACCCAAGAGGCAATGTGTACATCCAGGAAGGTAAAGAACTAGAGGGAAGGAGCAAATAACGCAGCAGTGAAGGGAAGGACATCTACCGTAATGGTAAGATTTTACACAACTGTGCTACTGTATGTCCTTAAATTCACTGCTGCAGTATTCTTAACTCTGCGGGAGAGTGCCAAAGCTCAAGAGGAAACTAGGGAGGAGGAAGGGGCAGAAGAATCCCCTAAAAAAAACATGATGAACTGAACTAGCAAAACCAGCCCTAGCTCTAGACATACCATCCAACTTGTAGTGCTTGGTAAAGGTATGCACAGAAGTCCAGGTAGCTGCTTCAAGAATAGAATTAGTATCTAAGCCTTTGAAAAAAAGCACCAGAAGAAGTCACAGCTCTAGTAGAATGAGCCTTAATTGAAAAAGGAAGGTTCTTGCTAGGAAAAGTGTAACAAAAGGAAATAACCTTAGAAATCCAAAAATAAATAGTCTGCTTGGATACAGCAAGCCCCAAAGATCTAGGGTGAAAAGAAACAAATAACTGATCAGATTTTCTAATAGCCTTGGTCATAGCCAAATAAACTCTAAGTTGCCTATGCATGTCCAAAGTATGCAGCACCCTCTCACTGTCAGTTTGGGGAGAGGGGAAAAAGCAGGCAGTTTAATAGACTGATTAAGTGCTAGCTTATTAATCACCTTCAGCTTAAAAGAAAGGCTAGTGCACAAGGACAGTCTGTCCTCATGAAAAATCAAAAAAAGGAGGACAAGCCATAAGGGCCTGCAACTCAGGCACCCATCTGGCAGAAGTAAGCACTAACAAAAGAACAGTCTTCCAGGAACAATGTTGCAAGGAAGCTGAAGCAGCAGGCTCAAAGGGAGCCTGAGTCAACTTCTCCAAAACAAAATTAAGATCCCAGGGAGGAGGAACAGGCTTCCTGGGAGGTCTAATATTAAGGACACCTTTAAGAAATTGTTTCACCTTAAATCTAGCTGCTAAAGGAGGAGAAAAAGGCAGACAAGCAGAGACAGCTGATAGATGGGCCTTAATAGAAGAATAGGCCAAACCAGCATTGAGCAACTCAGACAAATAAGAGAGAACCAAAGGAGCATCCACAGTATGTGGGTCCAGGTTACAAGAGAGACACCAAAAAAGAAAACTCTTCCATTTGGAAAAGTAGGATTTCCTAGTCATAGGTTTCCTGGCCTCCTGCAGGACTTGCAGCACATCCTCAAAAAAAAAAGGTGACTATGAGAAATCAAAATCCTATCACCCACAGTGTCGGTTGAAGCGTGAACAAATGGGGATGGATAAGAGATCCCTTGTCTTGTGTGATTAGATCCACCCTGTGAGGTAACTTGTGATGACTGCCTCTGGCTAAATGCAGAAGAAGAGGGAACCAGTGCTGTCGCAGCCAAAAGGGAATCACCAACAAGATTTTGGGAGCATTCTGTTGAATTTTGAACAGGACTTTTGGAATGAGAGGAAGAGGAGGAAATGCATCCAGAAACATCCCCTTCCAAAAGAATGAGAGGGCGTCCACCTTCCATACCAAAGGACCTGGGACTCTGGCACAAAACAGAGGAAGTTTTCTGTTCAGAGGGGAGGCAAAAAGATCCACTTGAGGAGTACCCCACTGGTGGATAACATCCAGCAACACATCCCTGTAAAGCATCCATTCATGGGACTGAGTTAAGGACCTGCTCAGAGTGTCTGACACAATGTTCTGACCAGAAGGGATATAAACTGGCTGAAAAGTCACCTGACAGCAAGATTCCATACCAGAAGTGCCAACTGGTAAAGAAGATAAAATCTCATTCCTCCCGTTTTGTTGATGTACCACATCACTGTGGTATTGCCTGTGAATACCTTGAGAGGCCCTGGAGAAAAGAGAGACTGAAAGGCCTGAAGAGCCAGCAGAACAGCTCTCATGTCTTTGACATTGATGTGCTCCTTCTGCTGCTGATGAGGTGACCACACCCCCTGTACCTTTAGGGAGCCAAAAGTTGCCCCATCCCATGTCTGAGGCAACTGTGAACAATTCCTGTGAGGGAAGAGGGGGATGAAAAAGGATCCCTGGATTCAGTGGCAACTGCTGAATATACTAAAGAACTTTCTGTCTGAGGCAAGGAAGAAGAGGAACTACAAATTCCAGAGGATGAGCATGATGAAGCCACACTGACTTCAGAAACCACTGAAACTTTCTCATATGAAGTTTGGCCAGAGGGAGTATCAGAAGGGAGATGCCATGAAACCCATAACTCTCAGAAACTCCCTGGGGCTAATGGAAGCCAGAGGAAGAAGAGTGTGAAAGATAGAAATGAGAGATGAGTCCTTTGAAGGGAGCCGTGATGCAAGCATTGGCACCATCTGAATCCTGCAACCCCGAAAACATGATCCTGAGAAGGAGTCTGAGAAAATTTTTTGAAATTTATAGTGAACCCCAGGCTCTGAAGAAGGGATACAGCAAAATGAAGATTTTCTAAAAGGGTCTCTGGAGAGGATGCCTGAATCAACAGGTTGTTCAAGTAAGGAAATATTTGGATTCCTTGAAGTCTGCGAAAGGCAATCACAAGAGCAAGGCATTTGATGAACAACCCTTGGGGGCAGTAGAAAGGCCAAAGGGCAAAGCAGAGAACTGAAAATGACAGGAAGCAACAGAGAAGTGAGAAAACTTCCTGAAAAGAGGATGGATAGAAATATGGAGATAAGCATCCTTGAGATCCAGAGACACCATATAGGCCTGAGGAAACCGAATCTGAAGGGACAATATCCGAAAGGAAGGTACCTTTAGAAAATTGTTTAGATGAGAAAGGTCTAGAATAGGTCTCCAAGTGCTCGTTTTTCTGGACACAGTCAGGACTAGAACCCTTTCCCCCTTTGGGACACAGGCACCTCTTGAATAGTACCCCGAGACAAGATGTTAAAGAATCTCTGGTGAAAAGGGAAGATGTTCCCGAGGAGACTGAGAAATGCCCATAAACGAAAGACAGGATTTCCACACCATGAAGTACCCTTGATGAATGATTGACAGAACCCAAGAATCCTGAGTGATCTGAAGCCAAACCAGAAGAGGAAGAGGAATGTGTCTGGGAAGGGATGGTTAGTCACACAGCACCTGGTTTGTCCAGAAAGGAAGGCTTCGGAGTCCCAGAAAATTGAGTAGCCTTAGCAGGAGGAGTCTGTTTTCTACTCTTCCTACCTTTAGTAGAAGGACACGATTGCCTACGAACAAAGGCAAGCTTAGCGGGGTACTTTGTCTGAAATTTAGGCATAGGAGAAATAAATGCATGTTTATGTTCCTGTCAGGCCTTACCCTTATCCTGAAGGGACTTAAACGAGTAGCAGCTTCCCCAAACAAAAGTTTTAGAATCCAGAGGAGCATCCATCAACTTAGCTTTAATGTCATCAGGTAACGGTTGACGCCTAAGCCAGGAATACCTTCTCATAACTGAACCAAAAAGAGTAGCCCTAGAAGAGGCATCTGCAGCATCATACCTACATTTAATAGAATGGCAAATGACTTGAGAGGAAGTACCTAGTATGGAAAGAATAGACATTTTACCTTCAGAGTCTGGAAAATCAGGAATAAACTGACAGGCCTGAGGCAAGAAGAGCAGACACATACCTAGACATATGGGTCTGATAATTAACAGCTGTAAAATCTAGGGTAGCAGAAGTGCAGCCTGTTCATAGCTCTGTCCTTGTCAGAAGGCAATAACTTGGGCAAAGTAAGCAATTGAGATGTCTTATCTGAGGCTACGAACACTACAGAAGAGTCAGCAGTAGGACATTTATGTAAAAAAGAACAATCCTCAGGAACCCTATAAAACTTAACAGGCTTCTTGGGAGCAGGGGCCTGAGAGGCATTGGAGAAAGCATCCAGTAAAACAGACAAGACAAGAGGAATAACCACAGATTTAGAAGAGTCCAACAGCAACAACTCATAGTGCCTTTTATGGATATCAGAGACCTGAGTACGATCCCATTAAAAAAAAAATCCATCATCCTAGAGTGTATCCCCAAAGGAAATTTCTTCCAAACGAACATCAGGACTAATAGATTCCTCCTCCTCCTCCTCTCACAAGTAGTCCAAAGGCGAAGGAATTTGAGTAGAATAAGTTACAGATTCGTCAGCAGAATCTGACTCATCCTCAGAAGAATCCTGGTCTCTAGGCCTTTTAAGAGGAGTAGAGGAGCAGGAACTGAGGCTTTAAGGACATTAATGCAGAAAATAACCCCTGAGTAAAAGCCTGCCACTCATTTTTGTGGATCCCTAGAAGGAGAAGAAACATGTTTAATTTGTTGTTCCTTTTTTTAAGGGGAACATCCTGAGAAGGCTCAGATCCAGGACAACAGTCTAGAACCATAACAGAAACTTCCTTACCAACTAGAAACTGAAGAACTCCCCCAGGCCTCTCAGATAAAATCAACCATGGTTCCCTCTGAACGTCTGTGACTGACGCCTGCAAAGCCTCTTTAGTCATGCTGCCAGCTGGATCCTCGCCAGCTTCCAACACAGTCACTGCAGAGAAATCCAACACCACAGCTGGATGAGTCTCCGGATTCGTAACGACCTCAGATGAAACACCTGGCAGATGCTGGACAGAGGAAGATTCCGGTCGTACCTTTTGCACCTTCTACTTCCCTGACGGCTGACCCTCAGGACAGGAGATTTCTTCCATAGTATCTTGAGCAAGTAGCCTAAGATGCTGGTTTTCAAGATACGAGGAAAGAGAAGAAAGTCTACTGTGAAGGGTCTTCAGAACAAATACCTGACAAATAGAACAAGACGTATGGTCACAAGAAGCACCTAAGCAAAAAATACACTTATCTTCGTGGTCTCTATGGGGAATCTGTCTCCCACACTGGCATTTACCCTTCCTGGAGGACATTAACCTCAAGGAACACAAAAAACAAGAAAAAAACAAAATCCCCAATGGGGCACCTGGCTTGCAAAAACAACAAACAGGTGTAAGAAGTCCCTGGAGAACGAAAATGCATTCGATTGTCAGAAAATGGACACAGGCAAACAGACCGGTGTAAAAGCTACATTCAGACTAGTGCCAAAGAAGTTAAGTTTTTGGTCAGCCCGAATGTCACCTTTATGCCAGAATACCTTTTAAATTCAAAAGTCTTTGGAAGACTGGCCGGATGTCGGGTTTCTGTGGCAGGGAATCCTATATAGTTAAGAATACTGCAGCAGTGAATGTAAGGACATCCACAGTGAATGATCATCATAGGGATAGGTTCATACTAGGCTAATGACCACCAGGGTCTTTGCAAGCCTACTGTGCAACCCAACCCTGTTTTGTTCCAGCATTCCTTGGACTCCTATATGGTGGGGTATTTTAGTAAAAAGGTAGCGAAGGGCAATGGGTGTGGGGGTGGGGGTATGTTAGTTGGGGATCAGTTTACTTGCTGTCCATCTTTTCCATCAGTGACATGGGGGGGCCAGCCCAAGGGTGAATTTGTGATTTCCCATCCATTGTTCAAGGCTTTTTTTTGAACAGGGTCAAGGATGGCCTCTGCTTCATATAGGTGGAGAGCTTATCGCAGTGTGGGAATCCTTTAAGGCACGTTATTGGTCCCTCCAGCAGGTCCTATTTATGTTGCAGACAAAGTTAAGATCATTGGATCTAGTATTTCTGGTGTTGGTTATCTTGCAGATGTGCATGAGATCCATCATAGCTGGATCCCAGGACGCCTTATATGCTAGGCATAGATTGCCTCAGAGTAACCTGTAAGAGACTGAGTATAGAGATAGAATCTAACTGTGTAGGACAGGATATTCATACCCTGGATCCTCCTGGTGAGGAGCCTTTGAGGGCATTCAAGTTATTACAAGTGTCAGGCTAGGTACATGCTAAATGGAGCATTGTATTCATTGATGGATCTGATAAGGGCTGAGTAGAGTGAGTGACTGTTACTTCCTTGGACCTGGATGCCATACCCTTGTTTATAAGTTGGATGACATAGAATTTTTTTTTGTACTATCTTAGCTATGTGTTGGTCGAACACCATATTACTGCCTACAATTTTCCCAGGTCCCTAACTATCGGGTCAGCTGTTAGGGGTGTTTTATTGATGAAGTAATTAGCCTGAGTGGATGTTTTCCCAAAGGGCACAATTATGCATTTTGTTGCACTGAGTTTTAATCCGTGGCTTTCACAGCATTCATTTGTTTGTGTTGGATCCTCTTGTAGAATGTTGGTGGTGTGTTTGGAATCTATGGTAACTCCCAATTTACCATCATCTACAAACCTGGTGAGCCAGAGGTTTTTGACATTAGCCTTGACTTCTGAGAAATAGATGCCAAACAGGAATGGGTCCAACAGAGAGCCGTGAGGTACTCCGCTGGTGACTGGTCTCTTGGTGGAGGTGGTCTCAGCGGGCCTGACTTTTTGGATCCGAACTGTGAGCCAGCTGCAATACAGCAAGTTATTTAGGGATTTAGGTTTAGTTCTGAGATCTTGTCAACAATACTTGAGTGGGGTATTGTATCAAACACTTTGGCCAAATTAAGGTAGGCAGTTTGCATCGTTTTTCCCTCATCCACAGCCATAGTGACCTTTTCGAAGAAGTCTACCAGGTTCAGTAGGCAAGACCTTCCAAGCCAAATTGGGTTGAGTCCAGTGTCCGTAGGCTGCCAATGTCCTTGCTGTTCATTTCCATGATAATTTGTTCTATTGCTTTGCACATTAGACTTGTCAGACTGATGGGTCTGTAGTTCTTGGGATTAGTTGGAGGGATTAGTTGGAGGTCTAGTCTTCTGAAGAGGGATGACCATTATGGCTCTCCATTTCCTTGGCTTGTAACCTATTCTGAGGCTGCAGTTGAAGAATGCATCAAGTGGCTGTACTGAGACATGTTTTAAGATATTTAGGAGGCAACCGGGGATATTATCAGAGCCCAGTGGAGAAGTGATTTTGGCCTTATTGAGCACTTCCAGGACCTGCTGCCTATTGATAGTTGGGGGGTATGCTAAAAGGGATTTCACAGGGGGAGGAGTTAGAGCTACATTTATCAGCCAGTAGATTTGCTTAGTCACCTTGGTCAGGGAAGTTTGTCCATTTACCACCAGTTCTGCACACTGCTGAGTATTACCTTTAAGATTCCTGACATAGCT